>NW_017803932.1:2304795-2309112 GCF_001625305.1 Branchiostoma belcheri | reverse complement strand
AGCTGGGTAGCCTGGTATCCAGCCTTTTTCAGTCCACTTAGCAGCAAAATTACTAGTAACTTGCATTTTGTGGACCAAAGGCTAAGGAAGGCTTCCATCATCCATTCTGTTATCAGTTACAACCCCTGCTGGCAGTCCATAGACATGTGCAAACACTGCCCAAGCCTTCTTGTTTGGCAGGACTGTAGGTGATAAATGTTGCTGATAAGACTCACATGCATTTATTTACTCACACTATATAAACTGTCAATCCTTCAATTGCATATATAGCAAAGGGGAAAACTCAACTGGAAACAAACAAATTGATCATTTGCTGAAAATAGTTCATATCGTCACTCCAAAAATTATTACAGTTGACTTTCCTACTGACTTTGACATGAATTTGGATTGTGAATTTACTTTGTCAATTAAAGTAGATTTACTTGATGTAATAGTTCCTTCATGCCCTTCTAAGTTCCACTGAGAATGTTGTATGGAGGAAGATGGTAGCCTGGGTGCCATCCCCAGTAGTATATTCGCCAGCTCTATAACTGGGTCTGGACTTGATCACATATGTAGCGTCTGGAGTCTGAATATTCGTTCAGATTTTGAACGAGCGCGCTGATTCGTCCTACTCGTCTAAGCCCTTTTTTGGGTGTGTACATATTAGGTAAGGGCCGTTCGGCCGTCCGAACGGCAACGTTAGCGTCCGTTCGAACGGCTACGTTAAGATAGATCGTTATTCTTATCTTATTATCATCAACATGTCCGACGCCGAACGCTAAAGCGCGCTTGATATAGCCGTAGTTAGTGTACTTTCCGCGATCGATCATCAACATGGCTGGCGCACACGCCGCTCAGCTCTCGGAGCTTGATGTTGACCTCGCAAAAGTAGAACGCACCAAGAAAAGGAACACTCGCGCGAAGATCTGTGTTTACAAAACAACAAACATCACTTGAATAATACAGGCGCGCCATTGGCCGTCGCCTCAGAGGCTCAGCCAATCAAATGAAGACCCGCTGCTCGGACTAGCTCATTACGTGACGTCATCACCAGACGTTTCATATGTGATCAAGTCCAGACCCAGTTATAGAGCTGGCGAATATACTACTGGGGATGGCACCCAGGCTAGGAAGATGGACCTAACCATGCCCAAACAATTTGCATGTTTTGTCCCAATGTGTTGTAAAGCATTTGGTTTCCTGCCTCAAAAAAATGAAAACTCTGAGAATAGAATTTAATGCACTTGCAATCAATATTCATTGCAATCTTTTATGTATTTTACTATTTACCAATTTTTTGTGAGAGTTGTCACATCTCATCATCATATGTATGTAACGTTAGATGAATTTGATTCGTATTTTGATTCCAGAACAGCCAATGTTGGCACTAGAAACTAGGAGGTCATGCTGTACATTGCTACATCAAAGCAGCTATTAGATTTTAATACCTCTCAGTCTCAAGCAAAGCCACTTCATCATCTGCCATTCAAGCCATTTACTGTAGTATAACCTTGTCCTAAAGCAATGAACATGAAAAGACCCTGACCTTTGATATGACAAATGCGGTGCACCGCTCAAAATAAAGAGAACAGGGGGGCTTTAAAAGAATCGTGACGTGTCTTTCTTCTTTTGCTAAGGGCGATCCCTGTCCCATACAAGGCAGGGCCGGCGACATAGCCCAAATATTCAAGTCTATGGCATCATGTGGCGGCATGCGGGGAGGGGTATCGCGAGCGAGGTGGAACAAGGGGCCATGCAACGGCTTTCCTACCTCGTCTTCAAATTATGAAATATATGCTTTCAATTACATCACAAATACAGTGTATGTCTGTACATGACACGTTAGGGGGTACAAATTAGCAACAGAAGCGATATATTTCTGACAAATTAAGCAAAGTGGCAAAGGATATCCTGCATACAACAGTACAGGGACTGTGTAACCCATACGGCATTATGTACCGTTATATCGTTTAGTGACCAAGCGCTGAGATTCATGAGGTCATAACGGACCCTGCTTCCTTCACAAGCAATTTTCTTTACCCCTTGGTTAATGATATGCAAAAAAATATGTCAGACGTGATGACCTTCTAAATGTGTAATCGGAGACCATTCCCAAATTATCCGCAAACCGTTGACAGACTGGGACGGACGTCACCCTGGCTCGTTTTTTTCTACGAAATGCAAAATGGCGGCCTCCAACTACACATTCCCGTCTGTCACTTCGCCCGTTTCTCGTAACAAATTATGACGTGCTATTCACCGAAATAAGACCATCCACACAAAAACAGTCAAGGGATACTTACCATTTCGTTTCGGCGAGAAGAAACGTGGGACAATAAAACGGTTCAGCTGAAACAAGAAACGTTTCCCCGGAGTCGGTCCTATCGGCCAAGAGGAGGAGGAGGATGGAAGGTACCAGGAACTGCACCACGGGGAAAGGCGTGTAATCTTCCACTGTCAATAAAACTAACGGCGTTAGCCATTGGTCATATCAGATGCCTGGCAGCCTCGGGAAGGAAGAATTCAGCCAATCCCAGCGTGCCAGACAAAGGCTATCGAATTCATATGTAAGGAAAATAGTCCGTGAGTTAAATTTGTTTTGAGCGTTTCCGTTAGATATAAACAATATTTGTGAGGTTGATTATTTGTATTTACCTTGACGGATAGGACTGTAAAACTAATTTCTTCAACAAACTAATGCAGACGTGAACCACTGATGGTCGTTGAATGTGTGCCAATCAGAGAGCGGCAATGATGTCATTTCCTTATTTGGGTCAAGTCCCGCCACACGGGGACAGGGTTACCAAATTTGGCCCCAGCGGTCATGGTGCCCAGTCACACCCATGCTTCATTTCTCACAACTTCTTCATGGTCCTCCATCTTTCAGCACAAAGGTTCTATGAACCATATTATAGTGCTTTTGTGCTGGACAAAAGTTATAATGAAACTTCTCTTTGCCCCAAGTTATATGACACAGTGTCAATAATTTTATTCTCTCATATATCATAGCACATATTATACATGTAACAGTATCATCTATTCCACATATTGTTGAATAGATTTGGACTTGAATGATGACAATTTTATCTACAATCTATAATATAACGTTACCAATATAAAACAATTAACAACTATTGCTGACAGCTATTTAGGCCATGTTGATTTGATTATATGGATGACATCCTCCGGGAGCCCCAAAACTGATGCGCGCGTGCAAATAAAAAAAAGTTTTCACAAAAAAAAAGTTGTTTTCATGATGAAATCTACGTGGTCATGAGGGTTGAACAAATGGGACAGAATATGGTTTGGCGAATAATCTAATCTTCATTAGTTCATTTCCTTACAATTTCGTCTTTTTTCATTTGATTTTGGTATTCTACGACATTGGTATAGTTTTTAATTATTTTTTTGTAACTTACGGTATATTTTTGCTCATTTTGCAACTGTTTTGTACGATTTACAGTATGGTTGAAAACTTTTTTTTTTTTGGAAACGGCCGAAAATTCATGCACGCGCGGATGTCATCCATATAATCAAATCAACATGGCCTTAAGTAAGCTTTTAACAAACAAACAAACAAAAATACCAAGGATAGTGTCCACTTGTTATACGTTGGCAACTTATATAACCTTAACATATTATAGGAAGCTGGTATTGTAGTGAGAACTTCATAATTTGGCAAACTATTAATTTCAATTCATTAATAACAGCTTTCAGACTTTTTGACTGTCTCCACAACTTTTTGCAGGTTGACCAAAAAGTCTAACTTTTTTAAGTTAGTTAGTCTGTTAACGTTAGATTCCTCTGCAAACTTTAATCTGATTTTCACCTTGGCTGACTCAGGTTTTGTATTAATAACTTCTATGTTACTTCCTCAGAAAGTTTTTTTTCAGATGACACACCAAACCTGCCTGAGTGACCACCTCTACATTAGGATCACGTGGCCAATATGACTACTTTGTGGTGGTCTCATTTTCTCATTGATACATACAACCATTATTTTAAGAATCCTATCCATAGTGACCAGCTGTCCACATAATGGTAGACTAGATTTTATGGTCTTGAAAGTCTTCTTGGGAAGTTGTTTTTTGACTGTACCAGAGTGATGTGAGAGAGTGCTGATTTCGTGTGCCATGGATCTAACAATAGTACAGAAAATATGGAAACAACCAAAACAGCCAGAGATCATTTATGCAAAAGTAAAACTATCAAATTTTCTGTAACCTGATATGAACAGTGCGTCGTTGTTCTTGCTTCAAATAGAAGTGTCATGCTTCTAGTCTAATGAGCTAAACAAATTAATTCTACAATCTCATATCAAACGATTCTTGCCTC
>NW_017803932.1:2303283-2304775 GCF_001625305.1 Branchiostoma belcheri | reverse complement strand
TGTGTGCCAATCAGAGAGCGGCAATGATGTCATTTCCTTATTTGGGTCAAGTCCCGCCACACGGGGACAGGGTTACCAAATTTGGCCCCAGCGGTCATGGTGCCCAGTCACACCCATGCTTCATTTCTCACAACTTCTTCATGGTCCTCCATCTTTCAGCACAAAGGTTCTATGAACCATATTATAGTGCTTTTGTGCTGGACAAAAGTTATAATGAAACTTCTCTTTGCCCCAAGTTATATGACACAGTGTCAATAATTTTATTCTCTCATATATCATAGCACATATATTATACATGTAACAGTATCATCTATTCCACATATTGTTGAATAGATTTGGACTTGAATGATGACAATTTTATCTACAATCTATAATATAACGTTACCAATATAAAACAATTAACAACTATTGCTGACAGCTATTTAAGTAAGCTTTTAACAAACAAACAAAAATACCAAGGATAGTGTCCACTTGTTTATACTTTGGCAACTTATATAACATTAACATAATATAGGAAGCTGGTATTGTAGTGAGAACTTCATAATTTGGCAAACTATTAATTTCAATTCATTAATAACAGCTTTCAGACTTTTTGACTGTCTCCACAACTTTTTGCAGGTTGACCAAAAAGTCTGTCTAACTTTTTTAAGTTAGTCTGTTAACGTTAGATTCCTCCACAAACTTTAATCTGATTTTCACCTTGGCTGACTCAGGTTTTGTATAACTTCTATGTTACTTCCTCAGAGTTTTTTTTCAGATGACGTGGTAGTGCCTATAAACCCCCCACTGTTACAGACACACCAAACCTGCCCGAGTGACCACCTCTACATTAGGATCACCTGGCCAATATGACTACTTTGTGGTGGTCTCATTTTCTCATTGATACAACCATTATTTTAAGAATCCTATCCATAGTGACCACCTGTCCACATAATGGTAGACTAGATTTTATGGTCTTGAAAGTCTTCTTGGGAAGTTGTTTTTTGACTGTACCAGAGTGATGTGAGGGGGTGCTGATTTGTGTGCCATGGATCTAACAATAGTACAGAAAATATGGAAACAACCAAAACAGCCAGAGATCATTTATGCAAAAGTAAAACTATCAAATTTTTCTGTAACCTGATATGAACAGTGCGTCGTTGTTCTTGCTTCAAATAGAAGTGTCATGCTTCTAGTCTAATGAGCTAAACAAATTAATTCTACAATCTCATATCAAACGATTCTTGCCTCATTAGCAAGTGCTAGAATGGAAACTATCATAATTTGTTATGCTGTCTACAAACAAACAAACCTATCTACAAATGGAATGTAAAAAGCCATACCGACCCATTTCATAATTTATTCTCTGTAATATTGTTCACCGAATACCTTTTTCCACAGATACACAAGGTCTCCTGTTTGACACAGATAAATACATAATGTAGCATTCAGCACCGATCAACTGACAGTTTGACACAAACTTGCCATGATTTCTTTCATCTAGAATTAAACA
>NW_017803932.1:2301748-2303263 GCF_001625305.1 Branchiostoma belcheri | reverse complement strand
CAAAAAGACATAACATCTTGGATTTAAGATACAAGTGCATCTCATACCAGAACTCTCTAAAAATGTTCTTTTGAGAAATAGAGTGTGTAATCATCATGATTGCATACAATCACAAGTTATCAGATATTTGTTTTGTTTGCTTCTTATTGATGAGAAATAAGTTTTTCATGAGGTGTGGTGCCAGGTTCTGAACTGGCTCCCATGTTCACTGCGATGTGATTACCCGAAATTAATTGGATCAGCTGGTAGCTCTCTCACTGATCTGAATGAAGTTAGTGACAGAAATGGAGAAGGTATGATTTGATGTTCCCTAACATCAGAAGGGTGTATATTTTGTACAAATGTCTACATGTAATACTTATCATGGTTGAATACAATCAGGAACTATTACAGTGTCATTCAATACCACTAAAAGATCTTGTTGAACCTTACCTTACTGTTCAAGGCACTGTGAATGCCAATCTTGTTGGAGGCTGTGGCAGAAATCACCTGGTTGTTGTACAGACACAGAGCATGTGCTGGCTCACTGTGACCTGGGGAACAACAGTGCAACTCAGGTCAGAAAACATATTGAAACTCACATAGCCCCTGATTGTAAGAAGATATTACAGATTTACTTATATAAACCCTCACTAACATGTACGTTGTTTGCAGATACATTGTATTAGTGTATGGGGATTCTATCATGGAGATGAAGCAACACTGTTTGTTTTTAAGTTCACATGGAAACTGTCTATGGAAATTTTCTGAGTCTTTCTCTCTCCCACTTTGTCTGTACCTCCCTTATTTCTGTATCACTATACTGTATCTTCACAGCTGGTATAACTCTTTGAATAGATATTGAAGAAAACACTTTTGCCAAAACAAAGCTGTCTGTAAACAGAATGCATTACCTTTAAACAAGCATGTGGCTTTGCCATCAAACCCTCGCCAAAGAACAATACTGTGGTCCACTGAGGAGGAGATGAAGCTGTTGTTGTCATAGGGTTTCATCTGTGGAGAAAAATGGATGGGTTGATTCCTGAAAAGCCTTGTATAACAGAGATATTAAAGACATACATGTATACAGTCTTGAAGCTCTAGAGATCTCACTCATCATAATGGCTACTAGCAGTTTAAAATCCCCCTCCTGCCACTCTACTACATTCAATCATCTATGAACACACAAGCAAAACACCCAAAACTATACCTCTTAACCCTGAGATAAAAACCAGAAAACATCTTTTAAAAATTCCTGTCCACTACCTGTAGGATCTCTCCCTCGTGTGCACGCCACATCTTGATGATGGTGCCTGTCCTGACGTCCAGGGCAGACACAACGCCCGAGGAGAAACCCACGGCTACCCACGTGCCTGATGGACTCACACACAGGCACCGGATCAGACCCACTGTGGACAACAATCATAAAAAACAGAAACAGATGTATGACAACAACTACTTCTGAATTTATATTACCACTGAAATTGTATCACCACCACCACCATCGAATCATATGATGATATTGATAACATTAAA
>NW_017803932.1:2291938-2301728 GCF_001625305.1 Branchiostoma belcheri | reverse complement strand
ATGAACAGTGCGTCGTTGTTCTTGCTTCAAATAGAAGTGTCATGCTTCTAGTCTAATGAGCTAAACAAATTAATTCTACAATCTCATATCAAACGATTCTTGCCTCATTAGCAAGTGCTAGAATGGAAACTATCATAATTTGTTATGCTGTCTACAAACAAACAAACCTATCTACAAATGGAATGTAAAAAGCCATACCGACCCATTTCATAATTTATTCTCTGTAATATTGTTCACCGAATACCTTTTTCCACAGATACACAAGGTCTCCTGTTTGACACAGATAAATACATAATGTAGCATTCAGCACCGATCAACTGACAGTTTGACACAAACTTGCCATGATTTCTTTCATCTAGAATTAAACATAACAAAACATTTGCTTAAAACAATTGCATTTTTTTGTTTTGCATTCTATTTCCAGCAGCACATGATCGTATATATTTGGCACTGCCAAATTCCAATTAAACTACACGTACAAGCAAATAGTTTGACTTTGTTGCACATGAATCAGATTGCATTGCCTGACATTAATTACTTTATCACTAAACTCTGTGTACCTTCACCCTCTAAAGGTACATGATCTGCAGCATAACATAGCATTCTCAACTCTTGTTTGTCACATATACATGTAATATCATGACAACAGCATCATTTGAAAAGCCTGGTATGTATCTTAAAGATATATCAAAACATATCAGATCAGTTTTTATAGCTGTTGTTGGACTGATCATATATGTGAAATTTCACTAAAACTGAACTGGCCAAAGTAACTTGACAGGCAAATAACATGCCAAATTGTAAATTTACTGGCATTTTATGACAATTACTAGATATGGAGATTAATCAACCTATTATATCAATAACCTAACTAGTGTGTAGAAATTCATTCTTATATTGGAAGCAAGGATTAATTAATGTACATGTACTTGCATACCTGAAACATCACAGTGGGTTATGCAATAAACTTTGTTTTGGTCACTATCAAAACATGTACTAACACACCTGTAACTTCTCCATTCAGAATGCACATTGCTAGGTTGTAGGTATGTAACGTTATACTGCTGATGACTAAGAACCAGTTTCCACTAGACAGTAATTGCTGAGTGACCAAAGTTGGATTTGTGTATCTCTTGATCTTATGACTGAAATATGATACACAATGTTTAAATATGATTTAAAAGAGTCCCTGACAACAAAACACACATGATGACAATGTTTTTATGTATGAAATTTGTTGAGCGATGTCAAATTTTTGGTCACTCAGTGCCCACTGCCTCTAATGGAAAGGGGATGTAATGCACCTGAAAGTCATGCTAGAAAAACTGTATCTTGAAGAAAAACATTAATGTAAATAGCCTAGATAACTACCTATTCAAACACTGTTTATGTTGTTTCTGATAATGTTGTCTGTTGCACTTATATCATTGTCATATTTTGATAATTTTGTTACATCAATCTTATTAATGCACAGTTTATAATTCAATAATATGCAAGATGCCAAGTTACCCTCTCTTTCCCTACCTAACAGCTTTTATATGTGTAAATGTCTAGAAAATGTAGTTATAAAAGCTCACAGCCCTTAAGGTTAAAAAATGAATTTTCGATGTTTAATATTGCCTTTAGGCTACCAAAAGATCTGCCTGGACATTAACAACAGCTTGGATATTTCTAAATGGAATGGATATTGTGCTAGTTCCCCTATGCAAGTAGGCGAATACTGCCGCTGTCGGAGGCAAGGAGAAGAAGTCGGTTGAGAGGAAGCACGGCGGCTGCTGTCATCATGCCCTTGAAGGCGTCTGAGCGGAGTTTGGTCAGAGTGAAGGAGGCCTGCAAAAAGACATAACATCTTGGATTTAAGATACAAGTGCATCTCATACCAGAACTCTCTAAAAATGTTCTTTTGAGAAATAGAGTGTGTAATCATCATGATTGCATACAATCACAAGTTATCAGATATTTGTTTTGTTTGCTTCTTATTGATGAGAAATAAGTTTTTCATGAGGTGTGGTGCCAGGTTCTGAACTGGCTCCCATGTTCACTGCGATGTGATTACCCGAAATTAATTGGATCAGCTGGTAGCTCTCTCACTGATCTGAATGAAGTTAGTGACAGAAATGGAGAAGGTATGATTTGATGTTCCCTAACATCAGAAGGGTGTATATTTTGTACAAATGTCTACATGTAATACTTATCATGGTTGAATACAATCAGGAACTATTACAGTGTCATTCAATACCACTAAAAGATCTTGTTGAACCTTACCTTACTGTTCAAGGCACTGTGAATGCCAATCTTGTTGGAGGCTGTGGCAGAAATCACCTGGTTGTTGTACAGACACAGAGCATGTGCTGGCTCACTGTGGCCTGGGGAACAACAGTGCAACTCAGGTCAGAAAACATATTGAAACCCATTTAATTGTAAGAAGATATTACAGATTTACTTATATAAGCCCTCAGTAACATGTACAATGTTTGTAGATAAATTGTATCATCAGTGTATGGGGATTCTTTCATGGGGATGAAGCAACACTGTCTGTGTTTAAGTCCACATGGAAACTGTCTATGGAAACTGTCTATGGAAACTGTGTCTTTCTCCCTACCTCTTTGTCTGTACCTCCCTTATTTCTGTATCAGATACAGAATATCGCTATACTGTATCTGCACAGCTGGTATAACTCTTTGAATAGGTATTGAAGAATGTGAAGGAGTGGAAAAGAAAAAAACACCTTTGCCAAAACAAAGCTTTCTGTAAACAGAATGCATTACCTTTAAACAAGCATGTGGCTTTGCCATCAAATCCTCGCCAAAGAACAATATTGTGGTCCACTGAGGAGGAGATGAAGCTGTTGTTGTCATAGGGTTTCATCTGTGGAGAAAAATGGATGGGTTGAAAAGCCTTCTTAACAGAGATATTAAAGACATACATGTACATGTATACAGTCTTGAAGCTCTAAAGATCTCTCTCATCATAATAGCTACTATATAGTCCAAGACAGAAAAATGTCATCACAATGCTTGAAGTAAAACACGGATTTTATTACAGAAAATATCATATTGCAAGGTCAATTTGCAGTTTAAAATCCCCCTCCTGCCACTCTACTACATTCAATCATCTATGAACACACAAGCAAAACACCCAAAACTATACCTCTTAACCCTGAGATAAAAACCAGAAAACATCTTTTAAAAATTCCTGTCCACTACCTGTAGGATCTCTCCCTCGTGTGCACGCCACATCTTGATGATGGTGCCTGTCCTGATGTCCAGGGCAGACACAACGCCCGAGGAGAAACCCACGGCTACCCACGTGCCTGATGGACTCACACACAGGCACCGGATCAGACCCACTGTGGACAACAATCATAAAAAACAGAAACAGATGTATGACAACAACTACTTCTGAATTTATATTACCACTGAAATTGTATCACCACCACCACCATCGAAATCATATGATGATATTGATAACATTAAAGCAGAGCCAAATGCCAAAAGCAAAGTGCATGTACAGGCCATCTAGATTTGTGCACACTCACTTGACTGTCCTCCTGTGACTCGGAATTCATGCTGAAAGTTGGCTGTTCTGCCATCAATAAATCTGTGAAATATGGAAGCAAGATGGATAAAGCAAATAATGATGGGGGGGGCTATAAAACATAAAAAAGTATCAATGAACAGACGATCAAGTTTTTGAAAGCTTATTCCTTTTGTGTGACACATTTAAGAAGTTCTCGTAATCAATCTGTATTTCATAGCAAACTTACACATGTTCATCAATTATATCAAAGATGTGAAACATGATGTTATTTACCTGAGTGTAGCCTCTGCTGTAGCAGCTATCATGGCTGTGTGGGGAGGGGGGAGACAGGACAGGACACTGATGGGGTTCCTGGAGCAGTCAAACACTCGTACCATCGCTCCTACAAAAGGGTCCCACAGCTAGGGGAAATAAAATGAGACTTCATGTTTAATATAAAAGAAACACACTTCTACTTATCGTTCTAAACTTCAAGCACATTTGATGCACTCCTGACGTCATCATGCTTCGTAACGTAAAAAAAAGAGTATGCAAGTATGCAAGTATATACTAGTGGTCTTTACATGAACATTACTATCACAGGATGCTGCCAGTCGGAGAGCCTCCACCATGCCCACATGGAACACACTCTTCCTGTGCTGTGTGTACGTCCACCGACACCCCGTCCTGCTGTAGCCATCACCATGGTTACGGATGGACCACAACTTGACCGTTTTGTCCTTGCTTGCGCTCATGAAGGCATTCTCCATGTCCATGATGTGAAGGGACCTGACACTGTTACTGTGTCCTGAGGAATAACCAAATGTAGAATTGTTAAACAGAAGCAAGCTACTTCCACTATAATTCTTTTAATAAAACCAAAACAAGAAATTAGAGATTTCCTATTTCTGTAAAGTATTTTGGGTTTTGTGACCTTCAAGATCTCAAGGTGTTTTGGGTTTTATAAATGCACTGGAACTGTGGAGGGGACTGTATGATATTACACCACTTCCTGAATTCCTCCACCTGACATGTGCAGGGTCACCTTCAGGCTTGACCACTATCAATCAACTGTCAAAATCACCTCCCACCCACCATGCAACTGAAGCAATTAGGACAGGCGGAGACACAAACCCATGACTCACCCACACAAAACAACACTCCCATACCAGGAACCTGCAGGAAGTAATAAATCTTACCAACATGGTGGCTACTATAAGAATGGACATATGTAATATAACTTATTTCTTACCATGAAATGTCTGTAACTTGATTTGATTGAAGTGAAACACATTGTCTCTTTCTCCCAGCCCTGAATCAAAGACAGAACGCAAAGTAATCTTAGAACTAGGTGCAAACATGATCAAAAATTAAGTACCACAACTATTGTAGCTGTAACAGTAAGATATTCTTCTACATGCAGAAAACTCTGCATGGAAGGTGGAATTTAGAAGGGCCAATATTCCCAAAGGAATGCAAGATGTTAAACCCCTAAAATGGAATACTCAAGCATACAGTCAGCATGAGAAACATGTTTGTGTTCTATATCAAATATCATGACCATTTGGAGCGGTGTAACTGTCAGCAGAACTGTGGTGGACAGAAACTATGGTGACATAAGGGGATGGCAGAATCCAAACAAGGGAAATAGGGGGTATAAAGACTTGAGCAGCTGTTTCTCTTTATTAGATTGAACAGCTCTTGGATCAGATCATAAGATTTGAAGTGTTTATGACAACAAAAAAACAACAATTTCTGGGTATACATGTACTTGACAATACATGTACTATTAATAATATTCAATTACAAATTACATATTATACACACTTCCTGTTATGGGCAAAACTTGAACATGATGTCATGCAATGTGGCAGGCATTCACTATGAAAATCATCCTAAAAACTACTGAGCTCTTTTAACCTCCAGCATGCGAAGGTAGCTGTTTGGCAACAAATTTCTTAGGTTAGGTAGTAGAGAGAAGGTTATTTCACCTATTTCATAGTCCCAGTAGGCCTGCCAGTTGCCCCTCAGGTGGCGGTCACTCCTGGGCAGGTCCACGCGACTCGGACAGATGGTCTCGTCCATGACGGGCGGCCCCTCCGCAAAGTGTTTCAGCTGGATGGCGGGTTTGGGCACGACAGCTGCGGGCTGCGGAGCGGGGTCAGACTTCAGCTCAATCCTGTTGCCGACCATCTGGACATTATAGCCGAAACCCTGCAGGTCCTCACTCCTCTCCTGGGAACTAGCTGTTAAGGACAAGGGTATTCACATTAGTTTAAGAAATGGGAGTGGTTCAGAGTTTTGTTAGAGAGGACAATCTATTGAAATGGACAGTCTACAAAATGATAAAATCTTCCTGCACTGTTAAACCTAGTCTGAGTTACACAATCTCTTACTGTCAGGGGCTGCATGTTGCCACTTCTCTGATAGTGGCAAGGGGTCTTTTTGTAAATTTCATTTTATTCAAATTTACTTCCCAACTAGAGTTCCCCGATCTCATACCTTCGGCAAATGATGTTAATCTTTATGACTGACAAATGACTGACTGATTTAACAAATAGGATCCTAATTTTCATGAATTATATCATTTTCATCATATTCTCAACCTAAAGACTTATATTAGCAAACAATGCCATTCTAGCATTTCCTTATAAATTATGCAAATGAAGTCCTGATTTGAATACATTATGTTTAATGGTGTTCACCTTCACTTAACTTTCAAATACCACAAGTATGAAATTCCAGGCAGTTATCATTACATAATTATAAAATTTTCTCATTAATTATGCAAATTAGGTCTTCATTTACATAATCAATATCTGTCTGTTTCTCTCGTTCTGAATTACCAATGTCACAAGCTTTAATAGTCCTATCATGGAATGCAGCTGATTTATAGAATTTCCACATAAATTATGCAAATTACATCCATATTTGCATAATTGTCACATAATCATATCAAGCATCACGTAAGCTACCTATATACATTGTACCAAAAATCATGACGATTCGTCAACCGGTTCTTGAGTTATCCTCTTTGAAATATTTTCAAACATATAGCCCTGCAGTTCCAGAGCAAGCCGCTAGGGGCCCCAAACTCATGTCACTTCTTCCCCAGCACAAGAGCTACCTACCATCCAAATTTCGTCACCCTAGCATTTCTAGATCATGAGATATCAAAACCGGAAGTTCAGCTGCAGTACCATAACAAGCCGCTAGGGGGTCCAAAATCTAATCATTTTGAGGTCTTATCAAGACCTACCCACATACCAAGTATCAAGGCAATCCATCAAGGCCTTCCCGAGTTATCGTGTTTACAGACACACACACACACACATACACGAACGCCTCTGAAAACATAACCTTCTTGGCGAAGGTAAAAATTGGGCAAAAGCAATGTTGCTAATCAAGGCCTTCTTCTCCTTCTACATACATACATAATGTAGAAGTGACATCCACGTCAACAACAAGAAAGTAACAATAACGATGTGTGAAGAAACAAAGAACTGTGTAATGGTGAATGCTCACGTTTCGCACCCATGTCCACAAACCATGCCGTTTTGTTCTCCGAGGATGGTGTCTCCTCGTCGTTGTCGGACAGCACGTCCGGACCCTGCTGTCCTCCCAGGTTGTGCGTGGACAGCGCTGTCTCGTACGTGCTGGACAGCTTCCATATAAGGTCATGATTCTTCAGGACCCTCTCCATGTGGATACTGTGGTTTTAAAAGTGAACATATAAATTGTAAACACAGCAAACAACAAAATCCTGGACGTTTCAGACTTCTGGAAAGTACATTATATGATTACAATGTATTTTTTTTTTGGACCTTCACGTTGACTTGGTGAATTTATTGGAGCTGTGAATGTCATGTAATTCAATTGGGTATTATACCACTTCCTGAATTCATCCATATACTGCCCATCTATGAGTCATCTGTTAAAAATCACCTCCCACCCACGTGACCCACCATACTACAATGAAAGCAATTGGGACCAAGACATACAACCATGACTAAGCCATCCAAAAAATTTTCAAATGCATACATACACATATACACACTGTCAATCATGATATTGGGACAAAAGACATCCTGTCAACCCTACCTGCCTGTCAGTCTACAGAGAGGAATAAATGCTGCGTGTGCCAGGGCTGGTGTGAACACTATCCTTAAGTCTTCCATACCAGCCTCCTTCTGGGAACTGGTCACCTCCCCGTCATACAGACCATCTGCACAGAAAGGATTGCAATTATGATGAAGCAGATTCATACTTAGCATGTAACATCCGTGTCCATAATATCACCAGGTCCATAATATCGCCACCTTGAGAAAAAAGTGTGCTTAAAAATATTTTTACTGCAACATACTTTTGGTATGCACTCCTGCACACCTCAAATGTACATACCTAGGGTATGTTGCAGTAAAAATATCTTTAAGCACACATTTTCTCAAGGTGGCGATATTATGGACCCTGGTGAGATATTATGTACACGGATGTTACCACATTATTTATATCATACATGTACAGCACACCTGTACTCACATGTACCACTGTACTTCATCAAATCTTTATTAAATATCAACATTGCAGACGTGCCGAGTACTTCGGGCACATCTGAATTGCATTGACATTTTACAAACATCATCACAATAGATTAAAAACATCATCATCATTTAAAAATCAACTTGCATGATTGTACAACACTGTGCACGCATAACACGTACCTATATTCACGGACCGCATATAACACACCTACATGTATATTCACTGACAGTGACCGCATATAACACACCTACATGTATATTCACTGACAGTGACCGCCTATAACACACCTGTTCTTGTATGTACCACATTGTCCACACCTGTACTTATAAATACACAATGTACATGTGCTGCATTTCTTAACCATGTAACCTAGAAGAAGACTAGGGATGTAACTGTTACAGTACTTACTGGGCATAACAGGAGAAGCGTTAAGTTTAACTCTGCTGCTCCTGGATCTTGGATCTGATGACAGTGGGCTGACACTGTTGATACGGATGGGGGTTCCGATCCTGTAGGTGTTTGTGTTGGCGTCCATCTTAATCTCCACAAACTCCATGGAGTCGGAGAGACTGAAGGAGGAGGCCTTGGGCGTGGCAGTGTTCTCTGAGTAAATAAGAAATCAGAAATTTCAGACTTCTGGGTAGTATTGGAGGGTCTCTACTACAATTCTCGTCTTCCTGAACTCCTGCTGGCTCCCCGAGCCATTTCCCGTGTCTGACCTTTTGAGATTTGTAAGTGGCAGGAAGACAGTATGGAAGACAAAAGGAATGGGGTTATCTACCTGTAACTCTTTCCCCATGTGCTGTCAACCTACTCTGTCTGGACAAGCAGAGACACAAACCCACAGCTCAGCTACCCAAAACAATATTTCTGTACCCAGAAAGTAAAAAGTAAAAAAAAAAAGCAAACCTGTATAATACAGTGGAGAAGAACGAATCTCTCCTTACCTTCCACCATATTCCCTTCCCCGTGGACGAGGTCAAAACATGAGAAGAACTGTCGGAGCAGGTTGTTGAGTTCTTCCCGCGCCATCTCCCGGCCGATGCGCAGGGTGATGAGCACCATGGCGTCCACCAGTTTGTAGCAGACCACGGCGCGAGCCTGCCCGCTGCCGGGGAACGTCACACACGGGTTGGACACCAGCATGATCAGGGGCTTCAGGATATCCCGCTCCAACATCTGTACAGGTAAATTCAGGGATCAAAATTCATCTTGGGTAATAGGTGAACTGGTGCACCCAACCTAAAAAATTGAGTGCACTAAATTTTTTTGGGTGCACCATGTAAGTAGAATGTCAGCAAAATTAATTATGTTTCGTTTCTAAATAAATGTACTATAACAATTATTTTTATTTTTTTGACCCTTAGATATCAAGAATATGCTGTATACTACTATACATTTAACATCTTTACATACGTAAACCTACAAAAATATTTGAGTGCACTGGTGTACTGTACCCACAAAAAAATTTGGGTGCACAGCTCCAAATTTGGGTGCACTAAGGTGTACATGCACCCAGTATTTCGAGTCCCTGGTAATGTACACTGTGAATTTCATTTTGAAGCAAAAAATGCTGAGAACCTCCCAATCCCCATTGCAGTTTATGGCTGTCAAACAAACGACCTGAATGCTGTATACCTTGAGGTTGTCCATGATGGTTGTGTCTGACATGAACGGTACCACGTGCCTCAGCAGCACCATGGCTCCAATCAGTCCTGCCTCCATCTTA
>NW_017803932.1:2290492-2291918 GCF_001625305.1 Branchiostoma belcheri | reverse complement strand
CAAATTACATATTATACACACTTCCTGTTATGGGCAAAACTTGAACATGATGTCATGCAATGTGGCAGGCATTCACTATGAAAATCATCCTAAAAACTACTGAGCTCTTTTAACCTCCAGCATGCGAAGGTAGCTGTTTGGCAACAAATTTCTCAGGTTAGGTAGCAGGGTGAAGGTTATTTCACCTATTTCATAGTCCCAGTAGGCCTGCCAGTTGCCCCTCAGGTGGCGGTCACTCCTGGGCAGGTCCACCCGACTCGGACAGATGGTCTCGTCCATGACGGGCGGCCCCTCCGCAAAGTGTTTCAGCAGCCTGGTCTGGATGGCAGGTTTGGGCACGACAGGTGCGGGCTGCGGAGAGGGGTCCGACTTCAGCTCAATCCTGTTGCCGACCATCTGGACATTATAGCCGAAACCCTGCAGGTCCTCACTCCTCTCCTGGGAACTAGCTGTTAAGGACAAGGGTATTCACATTAGTTTAAGAAATGGGAGTGGTTCAGAGTTTTGTTAGAGAGGACTAGCCTCCTTCGCAGTCTTGTTGGGCGTGGGCGTAATTTTTTCTGTGAGCGACGCAAGTAATATGCCGCCGCGAGGGACGATTTGCTGCCGAGGGACTTTTGCCACGGAGAGAAGGTTTCCGCGCTCCAACAAGACTGCTTCCAATCGGCGACTAGAAAGGGCTATCAAAAAACACTTAGGAGCGATTGGCATGGATGTGTGAACTTCCCGCAATAAACGCCACCAGTGCAGGGAGGTGTTCACGCCCCATTCCTCGACGAGCCGAAACTTGCAACTTTCTAGCTGTCGCCGATCAACCCGTCGGTAGAACGCCAACCATTCCCGAAAACCGAGCCCTATCCACTCAACAAAATCCCGTAGTCATTGCTGCTACGAAAAACAACTTTAAACAGATCACTACCACAGGAACCCGCAAGCTAAGCGATATTGCTGGGGGACGTGGACAGATAAAAAAAGTGCCGCCAAGGCGCCATGTTGTTTGGTGGCGGGTTGATCTCACTGGTCATAGGAGGGTAACGCACCGCTCCGCAGCAAGTTGTGTAATAAAAAGAATGGCACATTTCACCAGCAAAAATAGTACTGCAAAGTTTGTCTTGGTTTGTTTGCATGGGATGCTTAAAAACTGCACAGCAATGCCTTTGTTGTAACATTACCAATGTTCAACCTTTCTCTGTTGGAACCTTCAACTATAACGTAAGCTAATAGAACCAACCGTTGACAAAAGGCGAGCGCTCCATGCGTATCTGTGAATTACCCTTGCGCGAACATGTGAATTGGACCTGCGCGAACATGTGAATTGGACCTGCACGAACATGTTAATAGCCTCTATGAAAGGCTGGCTTAATCCGAGGTCCTTTCTAGTCGCCGATTGGAAGCAGTCTTGTTGGAGCGCGGAAACCTTCTCTCC
>NW_017803932.1:2236682-2290472 GCF_001625305.1 Branchiostoma belcheri | reverse complement strand
GTATACTACTATACATTAACATCTTTACATACGTAAACCTACAAAAATATTTGAGTGCACTGGTGTACTGTACCCACAAAAAAATTTGGGTGCACAGCTCCAAATTTGGGTGCACTAAGGTGTACATGCACCCAGTATTTCGAGTCCCTGGTAATGTACACTGTGAATTTCATTTTGAAGCAAAAAATGCTGAGAACCTCCCAATCCCCATTGCAGTTTATGGCTGTTAAACAAAGACCTGAATGCTGTATACCTTGAGGTTGTCCATGATGGTTGTGTCTGACATGAACGGTACCACGTGCCTCAGCAGCACCATGGCTCCAATAGTCCTTGAAGGACGGACCTGTTTAAGGGGGCACACCCCAGTTTATTTGGCGTCTCTATTCGAAGCTGCACACCCTCAAATCTAGCGACCGTGTCTGGCGTGGAATAATTCGGAAGGAGAATAACTGTATATGGGACGAAAGGATATCTCTTCAGCTACAAGACCAGCTGAGTTTGGTTTCTTCAACCTTTTTAATTTTGGTAAAATCAACGGAAAAAACATTATTTTCACTCCAAAATTAATGCCCAAAATTGCGAATTTTCGCGTAGGATAATCCCATAGAAAAAAAATTTTCCGGCAAAAATGACTGATGCTGGCAGAAAGACCCAAGCCTTGACTATACCCGAGTAAATTATAAAGAAAATTCTAGTACTGTAATTTTTTTAATCGTCCACGGCGCGAGGGGTTGCAAATCCGCTACTAGGAAGGCGCAGAGCGAAATCTAGGTCAAACGGGCGGATTACACTTGGCGCGCAAGGATACCCGGAAGTAAGTTTCGGAGCCAAAAGAATTTTTCACCCCAAAATCACCATTCCTTACACTCTTCAGCCATGTTAATGTTTAATGATACTTCGTGCCAGTTTATGAGAAATGTCACATCAAACTTGGGCCCTCAAAACCCCTTCGTCACTTTTTTTCAACGGACTATCGTGGACCCCTGTCGCGGAAGAACTGGGGTGTGCACCGCTTACTGTTCAGCCGACTGCGTCCAGATGACACCTATGTGCACAAGGCCTTTGTTTAGTCAAATTCAACATTAGCAGTTATGATAGTGTTAGATAACGCTTTCCATAAATTTATCAGATTCTAAGATTTGTAACTGGCAGGAAAATAGTAAAAACTGTCCAAAAGGAATGGGGCTATCAGAAAAAATTTTGATGACTCTTGTGTGGAGTACTCACCATGAATGTGATGTGTGGGATGTACTGGGATGTGTGGAGTACTCACCATGAATGTGATGTGTGGGATGTACTGGGACGTGTGGAGTACTCACCATGAAGGTGATGTGTGGGATGTACTGGGAGGTGATGACTGACTCTCCATACATCACCACTATGTCTGTCAGGCACTTAAGCACCAGCCGCGAGTGGCGGTCTCCAACTACAGTTCTGCTGGACACTGTGGCTTGTTCTGGATGGGCAACATGTGTCAAATTCACAATACAAACTTCACACATTCAATTCAACAGACAACAACTTATCATACAAATCTCTTTGGTCTGAATGTAAAAACGGAAATTTCAGACTTCTAGGAAGGATTTGGGGTTTTTGTGACCTTCAAGTTCACCCCATCTCCTGTGTCTGACCTGCCATTCTTACTGTGAACCTTCCCTGTAATGGCACACCCAAAGATCCGACTAGACTAAAGCTTACAGTACAAACAAAAAAAACTGACCCCCTTCCTCCTCCACCAGACACTGTTGTTCAGGTCCCTGGTAACAATTGTTCAACAGCTTCAGCAGGTTCTTTGCCAGGTAGCGACCAGTCAGGGCCGGTCCCAGCCGGTCTGCCAGCCACATGATGCTGTCTGCTGCGACGTCAGCCACTGTTAAACCTGCAGACGACAAATTGTTTCTTCACAGAAATACAAAAACATTGTAACTTTAACTTGTAATGAAATTGTGGATGAGTAGGAGTACAGCTGAGCTGCAAGACACAATATCAGATGACACAAAAAAAAGTTGACTAACCTTCTTCAAACTCCTCCAGGATGCTCGAATTTAGATCCACATCTTGCCTGCCACTTTCAGTAGATGTAACCATGCTGCTGTAGACAGCGTCCCTGCCATCTGTCCCACTCTGTCCTGTCTCATCCCCCGGATCCTCTGCCTCACTACTCCTCTGTTCTTCTTCATCATCATCATCCTCACTGCCCTGTCCATTGTTCACCACAAGTCTGGACACACTGTGGACCGAAGCCCCACCCGGGCTCCCGATAGGAAAGCTCTCTTTACTTGTGCCTTGCTCTGCTCCATGCAAAGATGACTCGGCCATCTCTAAATTCGTTGTCGTCGGCACTGATCTAGCAAAGTCTTGCAGGGAGTCTTCATCAGTTCCACAATCCACGAAGGAAATTCTTTCCGACGTGGAATCTTCTGTCTCCTCGTCATCTCTGTCTACGTCACTGCTGGTGCCGTCCAATAGGATGTCTCCTGAAAATGTGGAGCCCTCTTCGTTGAGTGACTGGCTGTCACCTTCGCTTATGACTCTTTCTGTATTTTGCCGATATCTCTCTAGGGAAAAGCTATTATCCGTAGTGTCTGTGCAAGACCTGCTTGTAACGTTGCCAAAGGACATCCCAGTCTCTGTGACGATGTTGTCAAACACCAGAGGGTCTCCCTGGTCTTCTTCCTCGTACGACGGCTGAAGCGCGTCCATGCCCAGGTCCACATCCTCGTCGTTGACCTCTGGAGGCGAGAGTCGGCCAATAGCGTGCAGCTCTACCAACGGATCTCTGAGATCGGCCGTGGCTTCAACGATCAGTCCAACGATCTGTCCTAGAAACGTCTGGAGACCAAATCTAACTAGTAGCTGTAGCAGGAATGGCCGGTGGAAAAGTTTGACATAACTCAAGGAGACGTTCCCGTGGTCCATGAGATTCGTTAACGGCCTAAGAAGCTTGCGGCTTGTCATGGCCGGTCCTAAATACTGTGCAAAAATATCGAAGATACAAATGGTGGCTTCTGCGCCTGATTTAGGGCTTTCAAGTAAGGACACCACGTAAGGCAGCAGTAGGTCTAAACCTTCATGGTTCAGTTCAGGTAGGAGATCTGGAAGCCACTTGGTGACGAGACGGACCTGTTCAGTAGACCTTTCCTGTTGAACATGTTGAGACAGATACTGGTGCAGTTTGGGAAAGTATGGAGGGAATGGGAAGGGACTGGTGTGGGGGTTGAGCAGGGAGCCCAGCGTGGCAGTTGGCAGGCCAGCTGAAGTGGTCGTGTCACCGGCACACAAGTCATCTACTACTGAAGATGGCTGCTCCTTCAAGTCCAGCTGAAGGATCGTCTCCACCGCTTCTTGAATAGGCCTGATGGGCAGTAAGACAGCATTACTTTGGTGACAGCATGACAGGGAACAGCTTAAAGATGGGGAGCTGCTGTCCTCCATTTGTACTTAACTTGTCCAATCAACCTCTTCTAAATACTTTTGAAAAAGACTTTTCTTAAATATTGTTTTCAGACAGAAAAAAATGTGCACATTCCACCTAGCAGATTGCGATGTCACTTCAAAAATACACCAAAAATGACAACAAAAGAGAGTCTCGTACCGAGGTAACTCTAGAACATGTCTCTTGATATTGTTGACTCTCTCCTGTAGGGTGGCCTGAGGGCTGAGCACCCCCAGCCTGCTGCCCAACATGAGTTCTGCCACCAGACAGCCCACAGCTGTGATGTCCTGACTCAGGAGATGCGTTGTTTCATCTTCCCCCTCACCTGCCACGGACGTGTCACTGCTCTTCACCTGATGGACAGACAAGACAGTCACCTTCCAACTTACGCTGGTTTTATTTTTGTGGTCTTTGCGTTGACCTCTTCACTGTGACACAGTGAATATGAATTACTTGTATTACTATAATAATTGTACTACAGAATTATCTCAACTTTAAAATTCAAAACAATGCAAAAATATCATTTTTCCACCTACTGCAAAATAAAACTACTGCAAAAGTAAAGGTATATATACTAGTTTGGTACTCCCTCTACTGTTATGGCCACTTTATGCACCTGAAGTTGTTGTGTCCTTCTGGTTCTTTGCTATCAACCCCAATGAGTTTCAGCCTTAGTCAAGAAAACATGATTTGTTGCTGATGTGCAATGGAAAACAGAAAATTAACACAATCAACTATCAAAAGTAATGATTGTATGTATTCCCCTGCATGAAAGCTGATCAGTATGATTTCAGACTTACCTGCCCGACATGTTGAGCTCCCCTGGCCATGAACTTGAGTTCACTCTCCACCTGGATGAGAGCGGCCAGTGGGTTGAACCCCTCGGGTAGCCTGATGGGGGACTCCTCCGGTCTGGTCTCAGACTTGGTTCTCTCAGTTTCTGTTCTAGTTCTGAACACGAGGTATGGACCATGAGTCTCACTGGTTTGAACGCTGACAAGGATCTAAGACAGCTTTTTCTGTAAGAAGACAGCTGATCTTTGTATGACACATGCACAACCATCCCAAGAATATACTTTTGACGAATATCTTTAAACAATATACATGTACACAACAAAAATTAGCTACTTTGGGGAGCTTTCGAGACGCACTCTGTCACTTCATCATCCCAAGAATACCTTTAGTTTGTGATCATACAACGGTTGGACAACAAATGTGACTGGACAGTTACTAAACACTGAGTTTCATCCACTCTCACTACTAAAATAGATATGCCTACATCATGAGCATGAAACAGGAAGAGCATGGTATGTTGTACATCACCTGCTGAAGAAAGGTCTCCCCCTCCCACTCTTCTTGTCTTTCTCCAGAGCACCAGGCTCCTCAGTTCCAGGACTTCCAGTTTTCTCCATGGTCTCACCAAACACCTGAATCAGGCATGATGCATCAGAAATCAGTTGAAATTCAATGAGGGATGTCATCCATAAAATTTGATGGAAATGCACATCACATATTTAGTTTAGTTACGGTACTGAAGAAAAACTCTTTTGACAGAGTTGTTGACAAGGATTATCTGTGCAACCAGATACAATATGGACTCATGACCTGTAATGCTGACTTCAACGCCACGTAGCCATCTGTTTGTTTGTCTGCCTCTTGGTTGCCATAGAAACCATCTCCGGGTAGTGCTGTAGCGTCAGTGTCGGGGTAAAACACGTCTGGTTCTACGACTTCAAACCTCCCGCTCTCCGCCAAACTGTCTCCATCTTCTTCCATCACCATCTGTCAACAACAAACCACATCTATGACTCAATTATAAATCAGAAAACAGTACTGTTGCTTTAATTCTGATAGGAACAAGGCCAATGTCAGGCCTAGGAAAAAATGTTGTGTTTCCATTTACCCAACAAACCCTAGCCATTTTTGGGGGGGCATGGCCATGTATTGTGAACTGGACATGCTTTCAATAAGCAAATGTGCACACCATGCAGGCGACAAAGTAGAACAATTCATAGTGAAACGAAAACATAAAAGGTAAAACGTAAAAGATCTATTAGATCAAGACATTTTAAGACATGTAGTCAGTGACATGCATACCTTTGCCTGTTCCACTTCCGTGCTTCTGCCGTTTGCGCCGCCCAGCTGCAGTACCGGTGGCGGCTCCCAGGTGAAGGAGTTGGCGCCACACTTCCTGAGCGGGTGAGGCGTGTGGAACAGCTGCACCATGCCGTGGTTCACCGGTCGCGTGTGGTTATCCACCAGGTGGAAGCACACGTTCTTGGCCTTCACTGCATCTTTACCGGACAGCTGGTTTATAAAAACATGGACGGTCAACTCTCTGTGGCACAACTACACCTAGAACCAAGCAACTGAAGATTTCAGACTCGAGTTCTTCTGGGAATCATTTTGATTTTTTTTACCTTCAAGTTCAGAGACCTCATTTGTATGATGTAATTTATTACACCACTTTCTCATATCACCCACTTACTCTCACCTGTCAAAATCACTTCCTGCACACCATGCAATGGACCTATTGGGACACACTGACAAACTCATAAACGCAGCACTCCAAAACAATACTGACCTTTTGTGGTCTGTGGCTAGGGAATTTCCCCCACACCCACATGTTGTTACTCAACCGTATGCACACACATACAAGCAAACAGTCAACACCCAAAACAATACCTCTGTACCTGTGGGTAACAATTTACTAACAAACAGTACTGATGCCCCACCTTGTACCCAAAGGTGAGGTCTATCCAATGGTGGATCCTCTGTGAGATGAAGTCACTCTCCAGTGCTGCACGGTGCTTCTCTACAAAGTCCAGTGGTGAGCTGCACCAGGATGGAACCTGTGTGGAAAATGGTAGTTAGTGGTCAGTGAAGTGGAGGTGGAAAGGGAGGGATGCATATTGAAGTTTTAGATCAACACAGCAAAGACAGCTCACCTCAAATTTTCAGTTGCTCTTCTGTCAAACTTCTTCAGGAGTAATGATTCAATTACTCTGAGCACATGAATATCTTAAGGAAAACTAAAAGATAATGTTGAAAAGCAGGGAAGCATCAAATTATATGCATTTTTCCATCACCTCTAAGTCAGGCAGGTCTGCGTGGAGAGACTGAAAGATGGTCGGATCAGAGAAAAACTCTGGTATGGACTCATCGGGCGACCACTCGTATATCCTCTGCATGCTGTTTGGGTACTCCTCAGGGACCCAGTTGCTTCTCACGTTGGTACATAACACGGTCTTGGGCATCCTCCGCGCCTTGTAGACGTAGTACGTGATGTCCGAGAGGACGTCTGTGATGTGGTGTGGGACGTGTGCATGGGACGTGTCCGTGCCCTGACCAATGGACGACAAGATATTGTCAGACTCGTACATGAGGTCCAACTGATGGTCACCCTTGTTCAGTCTGAACTTTGACCTGGTGAGGTCCCTCCAGCCGCCCTGGGGTTGGGTGAAGTCCATGATCCACGGCAGGACCGGATGGTGGTTTGGATCGCACATCCTACGCCCGGCAAACCGGTTCAGAACCATGAGGTAGTCAAAGTTGGACATCTGCCGGTGAACCCACAGGTGTGTTAGCCTCTTCAGCTCTGTGTCCTGAATCTTTTGGTCCCTGTCTGTCCCACAGGAGTTTGTTACGTGATTTTTTGTGACATTGCCTGCCTTTGCTATCCTTCTCCTGCAGTCTGGCGCTTTTAGGCGAACCCACAGCTTTCCATCTAGAACAAGGTCACAAAGAGACAGCTCACCACAGGAGGACACCAAGGTCGTGACAGCTGAGGACAGCATGAAGGATCTGGTACAGCACAAACAGCTGTTTGGCATACGAGTTGGCAAACATGGCAGGGGCTGAAGACGACACAGTCAGCTACGGTGTGTTCCAGGTAGGGCTGGATCAGGTAGAAGGCTGTGGGAGACTCCAGCAGGCACAGGACCACCTGCAGGTTGGAGCACCTGGCAGCAGCTGTGTCGGCTTCCCTCTCCTGGTCTCGATCGCTATCCTTATCTGTGCTGACCACTGGGCAGCAGTACAGCTGTTCCAACAGTCCTCGAGTCTCCTCGTTAAATTCCTACAGAGAGGTTGCAAAAAAACTGAGTGAAAATCACAGAAGTCATCGATTATTTCCACCATGTGACATGAGGCAAATATGTACCCATTCTAACAGTAGTTCAACTACATCTATATTCACTTGAGAAAGTTACAATGTGTACTAGTATGAGAAATTATTTGAGCTAAGAGCTGATCCAGGCTGTAGGTGTCTGACCTGAGCGGTGAGTGTCAGTCCCTCCAGTCGGGGTGTACTGGTGCTGTACTTGTGACAGGCCTGCTGCCACATGTCCCTGTACTGCTGGGCGCTCACATACTGCATGGTCTGACTGAAGCCCTGGGAGGGGCGGATCACATCCCACAGGGGGTCCACCACTGACACTCTGGGCAAGATAGGGAGGAACAAAAGGGATAAATGACCGAGTGAAAACATCATAGTGGTTTATCTGTTAATGTTTTACAATGCAATTGTGAGAAGAGATTATGCAACTAACAAATGAGTGGATTAGTTTCTTTCTTCAAAAGTATTGACAGCAGATCTTATACAATACTAGTATATGTACTTAGTAAGGCTGGCCCTTGTACCTTTGACAGAGGAGAACAAAATCCTAAAGGCATTATGGCACTTTTGTGCACAAAGAAATGCTGAAACACAACAGTTCCTCATAACGTTCAACCATGGATATAGATGTGCTACATGTATGTACTGTACCTTTCTGGCTCTGCTATCTTTTCTATGGTGGATATGGTGATACGTCTCCACTGCGTTGGTATCTTCTTTGTGGATGGCTGCAGCAAAAGTGCCTGTTCTGTCTTGGACAGGTGCTGAGGCTGGACACATTTTCTGGGCAGGCACCTCTGTTTGATGACAGTGGACAGCCATTGCTCATGAACCTGCCAAAAGCATGTATGATAGATATGAATGATTCTCTGGAGAAAAACAAATTTTAAAAAAATCATCAGAGACAGTTTTCGGTAGCTGAGCTGTGGGTTTATAAATTATATATCTTTGCGTTGGAATAGTCCTGTCAGAGATGTACTGTACAGGGTTGTACTGTAGGCCACTGCCTCCATTTGTCAGCACGGAGGTTATGGTCAGTTTGGTGTTATGGTTACAGAATTATCTTTTATGTTACATTCCAGGTAACTATGTAATATGTATAAATTATGAAGTCAAATACAAATACATCTCCAGATATAAATCATGCGAATTATGCGAATTAGGGTTGTAATTTGTTTGGGCATGGAGGTTTTCTACCTCCATGGTTTGGGGAAGGTACTCAGAGTATGTGATCGTCGAACAGTTTCTGGTTTCTAGTTTCTGTTCCGGGACGTTATAAAAAAATTATCCTCCAGCATAACTTTTACTTTCGTCTGCTTGCACGTCCATTGAAAGCAATCACAAATCATCTTATCGTACTTGCTATAGTGGTACAAAGGATAAAGCTAATCATGGCCTTTGCCGAAGAACTCTACAAAAGACAGCAAAAATTTTGACCAAATCACCGTACCAAAGCATCCACCGTACGGGAGTCGCGCTGTCTCAGCTGACTCCTAGCGATCTTCAGGTCCCCTTCTGTCTGTTCCACAGACATCTTCATTCATGCCAGGGCGACGTGGATTATTGTACGTAACACAGAGGTTTCAGGACAGAAAAAAAAGCGTCAAAATCATGAGATTCTCAGTCACCCAGTTTTCAACCGGAGGCCGCCATGTTTTGCTTCTGACAAAATGTCTGGGTACGCCACCTATCAACTGGTGGTGGAAGAGCATCATTGTAGGTGCGACATCTGCTCAATGATCTTTTGAAGAAAAAATAATCATATTTACAAGAAAGAAAGAAAAGCAAAAAAATCACTTTTTCTGGTGGCGATTTGAGGTTTGTGGTGCAGTATGTCACAGTCTTAAGTTAAGTAAACAAGTTTGATAAAATGTGTAAAATGCTTCATGTGCCATAAACCTTCTCATTTAAATATTGCCAACCCATTGGATGCATTAGTGAAAAAGAAAACTATTCCCGCCCAGAACAAGCCGAAGCGCTTTAGCCAAAACCGGTAGTAGCATCGTGCTCGTGACTTGTGTCTCGTGACTGACTGCGGGCTGATGAATTTTTGAACTGTCTGCGGAGTAGGTTGTGTAGGAAGTACACTACTCTCCGCGGAGCAGCTGTAATAGCCCCTACAATTCGTAACCCCACTCCTCTCCTTCCTAACCAACATGGCGTCCGAACTGTCTTGGCCGAACTCTAAGGACGAGTATGAGCTGAAGGAAGTCATAGGAAGCGGGGCAACCTCCGTGGTTCAGGTAGCCTCCTGCAAACCTAGAAACGAACAATGTGCCATCAAACGAATCAACCTGGATAAGGCGAACACCAGTATGGAGGAACTGCACAAAGAGATTCAAGCCATGCGCCAGTGTAACCACCCAAACGTGGTCAACTTCTACACTTCATTCGTCGTGAAGGAAGAGCTGTGGTTAGTGCTGAAGCTTCTGTCAGGGGGGTCCTTGCTTGACATCATCAAGCATCGCAAGGCCCAGATGGACTGTCACCAAGGTGTGTTGGACGAAATCAGCATAGCCACCGTCCTGAGAGAAGTTCTGAAGGGGCTGGAGTATCTGCACAATAACGGACAGATCCACAGGGACCTGAAGGCTGGGAACATCCTCCTGGGCAATGACGGCACCGTGCAACTGGCAGATTTTGGGGTGAGTGGGTGGCTAGCAGTCGGCGGTGACATGGCGCGGGAAAAAGTGAGGCGAACATTTGTGGGGACGCCATGTTGGATGGCGCCGGAGGTCATGGAGCAGTCGGAAGGAGGATACGACTTCAAGGCCGACATTTGGAGCTTCGGGATCGTGGCTATAGAACTGGCCACGGGAACCGCACCTTATCACAAGTACCCGCCGATGAAGGTCTTGATGCTGACCCTTCAGAACGACCCCCCAAATCTTGACACAGGTGCAGACGAGAAAGATCAGTACAAAAAGTATGGCAAGTCCTTCAGGAAACTTATCGCCGCCTGTTTGCAGAAGGACCCGGCACAACGACCAAATGCCACAGAGCTGCTGAAGAGCCCGTTCTTCAAGAAAGCCAAAGGGAAGGAACACCTGGTGGATGTGTTGATTAGGGGCGGGCCTGGGCTGGAGATGCGGTCCCAGAAGGTGAAGCGAGTGCCTGGATCCAGCGGGCGGCTTCACAAGACGGCAGACGGGCAGTGGGAGTGGTCTGATGAGGAGATGGACGAGGAGAGCGAGGAGGGCAAGGTCGCAGCCGCGTCCAAATCCCCTCGCATCAAGAACCCGACGGGCTACGATGAGCCTGAAGATGTCACCGGTGCACAGCCCAAACCTGCAGACCCTCCTCCTGCCAACCAGGCACAGACCGCGCCCCCAGTCAACACACAGCCCCAGCAAGTACCCCTGGCATTCCCTCAAGGTCAACAGTTGACGACAGAACAACAAATGATGTTGCAGCAGCAGATGTTATACCAGCAGCAGTTGCAAGGGGGCATCATTTATCCTCCCCCAGGCTCTGTTCCCATCGCCCAGCCACCTGCACCAGTACAGCTCCAGCCAGCGCAAAACTTAGTTCTCCGCCTGAGGGACACAAACAAGGAACTGAAGGACATTCGTTTTCCCTTCATCCCAGGAAAGGACACTGCCGACGGCGTGTCCCACGAGTTAGTAGCAGCCGGCCTCGTAGATGGCCGAGATTACGTGGTAGTTGCAGCAAATTTGCAAAAGATAGTGGATAACCCAGCTGCCAACAAAAGTGTTACCTTTGCCCTAAGCTCAGGCTGCTCCCCTAATGAGGTTCCTGATGATAAGGCTTTGGTAGGCTTTGCACAGCTTACTATCACAGACAAGTGAAGTAGCACTTCAACAGTGGGAATGGTTGTTAGGATACTTAGTTTCAATGCCATGGCCCACAGAGTGGTTTTTGACCAAAGAGATGCATTACAGTTTTGTAGGTAAAACACTTCTGTTTGCTATAATTTTTTTATATTGGAGGACAAAATGTTAACAATTTGCAGCTTAGCAAGCTCAGAGTATTCTTAAGTATACAGGTATATATTCGGCATGAAACACAAATGTCAATGTCGATCCTTGATGTGATCTGATGTCAAATCTGATGTCAACGCATTTTGTAAAGTAACTGACACATGGGGGGGGGGCTGAAATTACATGCCCAGAAATTATATTTGCTACGGAATGATTCATTGGGAGATTCACCACACCTGGTCAAATTAGGTATTCACCAGTGTCTATGACAAGCTAGAGATGGTAATTTGATTGTCACTTTTATTGAGTCTTAAGCACTTTTGTTTGGATTTCTAATAAGTCTGAAAAGAACAATAGCTACTGTCTATATCCTGTGTGAAGTGCAATCCATTGGACACTATTGTAGCAAAGTAAATATAAATATGTATGATCCACAGATCCAGTAATGTTACATGTAGTCACCATGTATAAAAATGATGTTAGTGTTTTGTGAAAGTTTAGTTTGAATCGAAGGAAAGATTGACTGAAGTTGATTATTATGTATCAATTATATTTATGTGATAATTATAATTTTACAGTATAATTTGCCAGCCTGATGATGATTGTCACTAGATTTACTATGATGAATGTTTGATAAATGTGTTCGTGGTTCAAAGCCATTGAGCAGAAAGTACTTAGCTGCATATATTCCAAATAAGGTACTACACAATGTACCTTCAATTAAAAGCTACAAGTTGTTGAGGGAAATTCAAGCAGAAAGTAATTTTTGAGGTTCAATCTAAAATGATGTTGGTAAGGCTCCTTTCCCACTAGAGGGTGATTGCTGAGTGACCAAAATTGGATTCGTGCCAACCTTGATTTTGTAATTGGAATAATGATGCATAATGCAAAACTATGATTTAAATGACAACAAAACACAAATTTAAAACACACTATGAACTTCATTGAGCAAACTGTCAAATGTTTGGCCGTTCAGTGTTGCAGCCTCTGGTGGAAAGGGGTTTTAAGTCTCTAGCAAAGACAAACACATGGTGAGGTGACAGTTCTGAGATGTTCTATATTCTGTCATAATGTGCAACTTCATTTTTCACTGAACATTGTACTTGTGTCAATGTAGTGTCCACATAATGTAGTCAATGAGATAGGTTCATTATTGTGAGTATGCAAACAAGCATATGGCTGTCTGTGTGACAACCACAGAATCCACATCTCTTTCTTTTTCATCATTGAGATCTTTTGTTTCTTGCATATTGTAGCTCCTTACTGTAGGCACGCAAGATACTAGTCTGTATTTATGTTTAGTACAACATCTTCATCATGGCATGTACCAGAACAATTTTAAGGTGTTTGCAGAATGATGTAAGTTGTCGAAGTAGTGAATGCCATATTGCTGGTGCTGTACATGTGCTGTTCTGTTGGGAAATCAATAAAAAGCAGAAAAAATCAGCAGTTTGCACAGATATTGTTATATATACTAGTGTATTGTCTGAAATCTCCAATTTCTTGTTTCTAGTGAAAGCACTATATAGCCTAGCAAGTAAATTTAGTCTTAGTCTTTCCAACACCTACTTGAACTGCAAATACTGTCACAATCCAGCCATAGCTTCTTGAGTTATTCCTGGCCAAAGCATGCAGAAACACAAATAGAGAAACAGACTGAAGACACTGCCTCTCATGAAATCCCCTTTAAGATGTAAGACCACAGCAAGTAAATTTTATGGATGACATCTTCTGCAGACTCCAAATTTAATGAAAAAAAAAGATTCCCACAGTTTCATATTTTAAGATCATGAGATCATGAACCTTCTTGAACAAGAATTGAGGCGACAACATAATATCACAACCAACTGGTCTTCTTTTCCTGTGTTCAACAGTATTGAAGAAAATCAGCGCGCGCGTTGATGCCATTCATAAAATGTACTTGATGTAGCCAATGGTGTTGATTCATTTCGTCGAGACAGTGCATTCTGTACATAGGGGTAAATACTAGCAAGAAAATTGTGGAAACTGTGACTTTACACTGACTTATAACCTCCCTTCCAACTTGTTTACCACAGAGCTTTCACCAAATATTTTGTTTACATACAATTTTCTTTTTGATGAGAATCTTCCAAGAACTAGTGCATTTTTTTGTAGGTCACATCTGGTTTATTGAATTTACGACCCCCTCTGTCTCACGCCACTTGGTAGATCCGGAGGTCAGTCAGGTCACCGGCAGCGAGCATCGTGCATGGAGTTTAGAGTTTCAACCTTTCGTTAGCCGCGACGTCAGGCGGCCCAACAAACCGCCTGAAGGACTCCCGTATTAAAGATGCTGTCGTTCGGGCAGAGGAGCGTCGTCCTGATCTACCAGTCGTCAAAATGTTGTCAGGTACAAGAGTTAAGTTCACTTACGTGAGCTTACCTCTCGCTCACTATCCGCCCCCCTCCCACCCTCATCGTTACTGATCTGATCTGATGGAGAGGAAATGTATTTTTGTGTGTTCTCTGTGACTGTAAGGAACAAACTTGAGAGGTTGAACCATGCCAACTATGTATAGTAGAGCAGAGTCAAGAGTGGCATAGAGTAGAGTAAGTAGATTACCGCGCTTATACCTTGAGGATACCTTGAGGATGTGTGAATGCAGCTATGCAGAGGTTTTTAGATTAAGTATGTGGCTAAAAAAATTATGGTGAGGCATATATAAAATTTTTAATATTGTTACAGAGACTTGTTGTGGCCAGCATGTCTTCAGGACCTGTCCACCTGGATATCCCAGCCCAGGGGAGTCAGCAGCAGACAGGTGTGTATGGCTACTGTGACTGTCTCTGACCCACCAGCAGAAGTGATGATTTTGTGCAGACCGTCTACGTGCAGTTGGAACATTAATTTTTGGGAGGAGTGCTGATTTGTGATGTTCAACATGGGCCATGGTTTTCAATAACACATGCCTAGGCACGACATCCACAAGAAGCATGTTTCTTTATTGATGTCTTGCAGCTAACTAAGAAGTCTTGTTTCTTTATAATGATGTCTTACAGCAAATTAAGAAGTGATGTTTCATTTTTTAAAATGTCTCAGACCAGTCGTCAGTGCTGCCTTCCCCTGACAGTCCCATCCTACGTCTGGTAGACAAGAGTAGGTTACCTCGGTCCAGGTTCTCCCAGCCGGTGTACAGCTGGCTGGAAACTCTGGGAGAAATAAAGGATGAGAAGCTGGGAATGGTACAGTTACACCCTGATGTGTTTTCTACACATCCCAGGTGGGTTCTTTCTCATTAAATTATAATGTTCTGTGACTAGTATGTGCATCATGTTCCTTTCCTTTGTAATTGTATTTTCTTTTTGTGCTCAATGTGTGTTTTTTTACTATCATTATAACATCTGTTGTATATGTGTTTTTATTTCTGTATGAGCTCTGGAAGACTAGCCTTTTGGGCTATAGGGCATCGAAATATTCTCTGGGTACGGAAACAGTTACCACAGTCTTTTTACTATTTAGGACTAATATAATGAACCATATATGATGAATAATAGAAGACCTCCCAAAACAATATTAGCCTTTGGGCAAGAGTCTGCAATGCAATGAAGTCTGAGTTAAGGTTGTGTGTGTGAATGTACAGTGTCATATATGGTAAGCAATGTATCGTGGCCAATGTTTCTGATGTTTTCTACTGACAGGATGGACATCCTCCACCGCTGTGTCAGGTGGCAAAAGTTCTACAGGAAAATCGTGAGTTAGTTTACAAATTCTCAAAAGTCTCAGCCCGACATATTTTTTTTCAATTGTTTGAATGGTGACCACTTTTAGCTAATGTCAGGTCTCTTTACTAACCTGGATAAAGCCTGGCCTATGGATTGCTTGGACATTCTTCAATCATCTTATATTAGTTTTACAGATGTAAATTAATTAACAGACATGACTCCTACTGAGAAATCCCTTTCTTATTTATTTCTAGAATTATGACTATGCCAGGACCAGAGCTGACATGAGGGGAGGTGGAAGGAAGCCCTGGCCTCAGAAGGGCTCAGGGAGAGCCAGACATGGCAGTATAAGGTCTCCACTCTGGCATCTGGGTAAGGTTCTCTGCTAGGGTGGCCACAATCAAACTTGTCCTTCAATTTGCAGATGCCTAACCACATACTAAATACCCATCATCACTATCAACGACACCTTGAACACACTGACATGCACACACACACACACACACTCACTTATACGCACACACACACACAGACACACTCACTAATACACACACACTCACTCACACACACACACTCACACATACACTCACTCACACACACTCGCATACACACACACACACACACACACACACACACACACACACACACATTAATACACATACTTACACATTCATTAATACACATCATACTTACACACTCACTAATACACACACACACACTCATTAATACACATACACATACACACACACTTACACTCAGTAATACACACACACACACACACACACTCGCTAATACACACATATGCCTCCAGTGAAATGCCTCCAGATACGGAGGTGCTGTTTTGTATGTATTACTTCACTACAGACCCAAATGGTCAGATGCAGGAAATGGGGTCCCAGAAGCTGGCTGAGAGCAAGCAGGAAGAAGTTGGCAGGTTGCCAGGAAAAATCATGATTCACATTGAGTAAAACAAAAAATTCACAAATACTCAGAATATCTCTGAGAGCTTTGATAAAACTCTCCACTTTCTTGCTTATTGGCTCGAGTACTAGTAACTAGTAACTAGTAGTAAGTTTCTCTCTTTGTCCTTCACAGGTGGGAAGTCCCATGGCCCACGGGGACCCTACAGTTACTACCAGTACCTGCCACTGAAGGAGAGGGCACTGGGGCTGAAAGTGGCACTCACTGTCAAACACAGTCAGGTATGAGGGTTCTCAATAATGGCAGGCCCAAACACCTACCCATCATGTTCTAACAGTTTTAAAAAGGGAGACTAGTCATCAAAATTATCATGATGAAAAAAGGGGTACCGCGGCAGAATAAAATTTGTGACAGAAAACACAAAAAAATGCTACATACATTAGTAGTGCTCAATGACTGCTCATGGGGAAATATTGTTTTTTGTGTTTGTGTTTTTGAACTTGTATATTATTGTTCTCATTATTGCATAGATTATGTTAATTTACATCCAAATCTTTTTTCTTCAGGGTGATCTCCACATTGTGGATGGGTTAGAAATTCCCACCGCTGATCCTGAGGTAGGAAATCTTAATTCTTTGTTGGGAAGTTTGTAACTTTCCCTCAAACAATGTTTCTCTTCAATACAGTGTACTACAATTCTAAGTCAATTTCTTCTTCCTGGACAGTACATGGAGGACCTGATGAGATATAGAAACTGGGGAAAGTCTGTTCTTCTTGTGGATTTGTAAGTATGAATAAGTTTGTTTGAGTTTATTTGATGCATGTCACATGTCTTACCAATTACTATTAAAAGCATGTAACTAGTACTATAGGAATAACAAGAAGAAACAAGCACATTTCTTGGGTCCTTTTGTTGATGCATGACAGTATACATGTAGGGTTACAATATGTTTACAAATGTATCATAATATACATTGTACATTGTATATAGATATTTTTTGTGCTCTCACATTAGATTTGAAGTCTGCAGAGTTTGTCATCCATAATATAGAATCATTGTGGAGTAATGTATGAGATGGAAACATTATTATCTCCACCTCTGATACATGATGGCTATTGGCACATTATGTCCCTTGGGTGTCATGTATCCCAGTAATGCATAGTAATCATAACTGACTGCTGGGTGCACAATTTTTCAGGAATGAAGATATACCAGAAAACATATGTGAGGCATCTGCACAGCTGAAGACCATAAATGTCATGCCTTTAGTTGGTAAGTGTTTTGGCTGTTATCCTCTCTAACTAGGGAGTGAATGAGAGGTATGCACATGTATAACAACTACTTTATTGACTCTTGATTATCCAAACTCTGGGTAAACAACGCCCCCTAGGGGACAGGTATGCATGTGCAGGATATCTAAGTGTGGCTTGAGAAACCCGTTACCGTGTCATAACAATGTGAAAAATGTAGTTTTCCATTATAACATATACATGTGTTGAATGATAAGGTTAGATTAGTATGTTAGAAGAAATAGTTTACAGCTATTAAGTACTAGAATTATTTGACATACATTGTACCCAATGCAATTGTTGCACAATGATTTTTGACTTGACTTGACTAGTAGTTGACTTGTGTTAGAGAAAGAAAGTTTGACAATGTCAATGGAGAAGAAAGTTTTGAAATTTGCCCATTTGGCTGAAAGGACTTCCCAGAGTGATAGATAAATAGACCATCAATGTTGCAGTTTTGAGTCCTCTCCACGTATCTCCCTCACAGGTCTGAATGTTTACAGCATGCTGAAACATGACACCCTCGTGCTGTCACTGCCCTGTGTCCAGAAGCTGGAGGACAAACTCCTGTACCAGGACCACAGACACAGCCACGGGGGCTTGGGAACAATATCAGGAGACAGAGATGTGTTTACAGGGACTTGGACTGAGAAATAGTTCTTTACCTGTACCCCCTGGGTAACTCTAGGAGGATGTAACGTTACATGTGCAGTGGAACATTAACCAAATATCACTTGTATAGAGAACTCGTAGATGGTTTAAGAACTTACAGTCAACAATTAACATTGTAGCAGGAACCTCAATGTATCATGATGATAATAAACAAATTGTAACAGGAACTTTGAATGATATGAATCATAGCGTTAGATGTTGTAGAGGTAACATTAGTTTTCATTTCCAAACTACAGCTGCTGCAGCTGTACACATTAAAAAAGGGACAAAAGTACATTTCTGTTGTTTCTTTTGTGTTTGTGTGCATGTGTGTGTGTTATGGGTGTCTGCCTGTATGTACAAGGACTTTTGTGTGTCTGTAACGTTACACGTTAAAAGTCTTTTAACTCCATGGTCTGTAAAAGGGCTGTTCAATAAATGTTACCCAGGACCTAATTATGGGTACACTAGGAGGTTGAAAGTGCTGTCCACCATTGCTGATGATACTGTCTGGAAACTTGTATCATTACCAACCAGCCCTCCTTTGGCAGCAACCTTTGGGGTAGGTGGCAGCCTTGAGCGTGATTTTTTAGTCAGGCTGAGGCTTGGTCCTCCCCCTTAGACAAGGCAAACATGGAATAGAGAAAAACTTTGTTATTCACAATATGTTCAAACAAACAGTGATGTTACCACTCTAAAACAACTTGGGAATGAACTTTAGTATCTTCAAAATTCATCCAAAACTCATCATCTATTTGTGAGCCTGGAGAGGAAATGCAAAGGAGGAAATTGCCTTGGTGCCAGGCAACACGTGACGTCACGATGCTCATTAATTATGCAAGTGGCCGCCATGAGTGCGAAGAGTTTGAACGGGACCCTGTGGGAGGGCGGCTGGAACTAGACACGATTTACCCATTACAGCCGCGTTCAAACGTACAGTTACTATTCCTTCGACTAGCCAGGAGGCTTATTGATCATATTAGGTAGTATACAGAAGGATAGACGTGATCTGGACGTTCCACTTTGGGATAGAAACTTGCAGTGTCCCGGGTCGCGGACTTCGACATGGCGGCTTGCTGGGAATGACAGCCCGCCGATCTTATGTGCGTGGACCGACTTAGGTTGGGAAGCCGCGTCAACATGTCATCTAAGGACTGTAAAGAGTCCCTCCGAACAGTTTTCACCAAGTCTATGTGGAGATCAGGGCTGGCGGTGGGTGGCAGGCGGAGGTTGGGTGGCCTGGCGTACGCGTGTGGGCTGTGCCTGGTACTGCTGATCTGTTTCACAACAGGTAAGACCCGCACACCTGGAACACATTAAAGCTCACAGTTACACGGGAAATCTACAGTTCTAACATGGTACACTTGCTGGTCCCGAAAAATTATGTCGGTTGTCATAATTGTGCCTTACTCTATTCAAATTCTATTTACCATCTTTGCTAATAGTAATACATGAGTCACGAAGTTACAAGGAAGTGCAAACAAGTTCTTAGTAATGTAGGTGACCCGGTCCGGAATATGGATATTGGGTTTCTTTTCTCTTTGTATCGCTTCTGTTGTGACGCACTTGTGACAAGTTCTATCAAAATACATTATATGTCCTCAAAAGTTGAGGCTTGGATACTAACTGCTTGGCAAAACGTGAACATGTCAACATTATGCAAGGCCTCTGCAAGAGAAGAAATGTTGAAGTTGTGCTCTAACTTACATAGCCATATTTCGTAACGATCAACTTGCAGAAGTGATTGATGGAAGTGAAGTTTAGGTGAATGTGTGTGTGTGTGTTTGACAGTTTTTTCATGTATCTCAAAGTCCAAAATTTTCTTTAGATATGGAGTCCAAAGGATTTTGCATGGCCATGGAGTTTAGCACCTGTTGTAACAATTGTCTAACTTTATAATAATAGACTGATCCTGACTGTCCATCACAACACAAGTAACACTTCAACCAATCAATGCATGGTTTGACCAATGAGAGTGGGTGCCTGTCCCTCAAAATCAAATATTTTCATTTTTATCTTTTTATTTTGCATTCCTACATTTTGACATCATCATGTTGGAAATTGTTGGAGAATGAGGTTCTTCAGTCAGTCTGCAATAATGTTGCCCAAAGAAAATCTTACTCACACCATTCTTTTTTATTTGTACTGGATAAAATTTAAAAGGAATGGAAAATTTTCAGCTGTAGCTGGTAAAAAAATCTCTAATCAGCTTACAGAATACCTGATCCTGTAATACTTGTGAAAAGTATGCTCAAAGTCCGTGAATGGATTTGCCAACAATGGAAATCAATAGTGATTGCACACATTGTGAGCACAGGACAGCCTTTTAGTGGACAAAAATCAATCCCAGACCAGGCTAAGTTGTGCTAGATTTACAACTTTCATTAAGCTAAAACAGTTAATGTTATATTTGGAATCTTGGAATCACCAAGTTGAGAAAAGAACAGTATAATTACATAGGTGTTAAATGCGAAATTGGGTACCTAATAGATCACAGGGTAATGCTTTATGTAATATATGTAATAATAGGGCCCCAAAACACATCATTAGTGAAACTGGTTTATACTCATATTTTTCAATATGAAAACTGGAAAGAAAGCCTGAGGAACATGTACTGGTGTAGAGATTGTAAGAAGAGAATAAATTGTGTGTCCTTATGTAAAGCACTGTTACCAGGTATGCTCAGCATACCTAGTAACAGTGCAGCAGCTGATGTGGGGATTTGGATGTGATCTTAAAGTGTCTTTCTATAGATTAATATAGATAGAGTATTATGTTATAAGGAGGCGATGACATCCTGTTTGAAAAACGTTAAGGTGTGTGAGATATCCCTGTGTCAACAGATCATTCAGGCTGTTCCTTAGGGAAAGGATAAGATGTCCAAATAAACAAACAGCATGATGCCACTTACACATGAGGAACTCAGTCCATCCTCATTAAATAAAATGCTGTACATATCAAACTGTAAATTTGTTAGAGCTAGTCCATGACATCTGAATGCCAGTTCTTCCATGATCTATATACTGCACATTGTTTTTGGATGATAAAACATCTATGATCTTGTAGTTATATACCAGTTACACTTAAAGGTTACAGTTAGGCACAGACATACAGGCCTTATGGGAAGTAGTTGTGTACTCTTTCTTTTTAGCTGACACTGAAGTAGCCATTTGGCTACCAATTCTCTTCTGGTAAAATGCAGGGATACAGTGGGGTTAGGCAGCAGGAAGTTGGACAAACATCATGTAAACATTGCCTTTTGACTTCTTAACAGGTGGTTCAGTAAATAGTCTGGCAGACACTTCCTTGGAGCTAATGCAAGTATTGCATGTTGACAATGGACTTGTCCTTCATTGTTGCCACTTACAACTGCATGAATGCTAATAGTCAGTAAGCCAACAGCTAAGTGTGACAGTTCAGTCCAGTGGTAAATACTCATTCTCATATTATTAACCCAGAGATAGGGGGGGGGGGTTTAAACATTAATGGCTTAAAATTTCTGGAACACATTTTGAGATTTTCTTCATACAGCTGAATCTGTTCAATCATGAAGTATGGAAAAAATATGCCAGTTTGCCATATGTAAATATAAATAGATTGTCAGGGTTCTTACTTATTGTTATTTAATGAACTAAATGATAACCAGAATGAATGACCTAGTTTTTATGACTTTTTACAAGTTGGCATTGCCTAGTCTATCATCAGTAGTACTGTACCATGGACTCAAATAATACCTCCATGGTAGTACCAGCCATGGTTACTTTCCAGAGTTCCTTGTAATGTCAGTATTGACAGTCATGTCAGCTGCCAGAGCTAAATTACTGCCACATTTCATGTTTTAGGCCACACCAAGTAAATTTTATGGATGACGTCCTCGCGCGCATTGATTTTGGCCTCTTCCTAGAAAAAAAAACAAGAAATTTTGCTTCCTGTAACTATGACCAAAGAGTCACGACAGTGTCGCAAATCGTCAGATTGACGTGAAACCCGCAACGCGAAGAAAGTGTCTATTGACAGGACCATCCTGTCAATAACAGAAAATTTTTCACTGTCCACTGATCCACCTGATTTATTGCTGTTTTGATGAAGAAGAAAAGACTTCTTGCTTGCTACACTGTGTCACCTCATTCATTTTGTGTCCTAACATTTGTCGTCTCTTAGTATATTTCTAATCTAAGCATCTTGTTTTTTAGGGCCCTTCTTGTTTTTTTTTCGCCCTCTCGCATTAGATTTAGGGTCTCCAAAGGACGTCATCCATAAAATTTACTTGGTGTGGCCTTATACAACATCAGTTGGCTCAATTGCCAGCCAACTGGTTGATAGCCAGCTATCTAATCTGTGTACCCTACATACCAGTATCGTCGGCTGCGTAGCTATGTTTGGGGTGACCAGAACGATTCTCATCAGTTTGTGCTGTGGTGGTCAAATGTTTTGACTTCAAATCAAACATGTGTCTGGCAGAAATGTAGGTTGTTTGCTCCAAACGTCTATGTTTTACAGTAGTTTCTACACACAAAATAATATTTGGCGATACTTTAAAACCAGGCTCGAAATACTGAGTGCATAATATACAAGTGTTTGTGCACTGAAAATTGAAGCTTTGCACCTACCATGATTTTCTTACTGTGGGTGTACAATTATACCCATATATTTGTGTAGGGTTATGTATGTAAAATAATTGTTCACTAATATATAGCACATTCTGCTGTATGTCATATGTTGGAACATGGAGGTACTCAAATAATACCTCCATGGCCAGACCTGCAAACATAATAGTCACAGGAAAGCATGACAGCATTTATCACCATGGTATAAATGGAATAGTCACTATATGCATAACGACAGTTTATCAGGTTACCGGGCAACTGTCCTGCTCATATCAAAGCTTTTGTATTTGATAGTTCTGGGCAGTTGCCTTCTGCTTAATTAGGCCAAACCAATTTAATTTTTGGTTTTTGGATCTGTCTGCTTCCATTTCACATCTAACAGGCTGTCTAGTCTGCCAAGTCAAACATATTGTGTGCAGAAAAGTCACAGAAAGTGAGGTGGAGATTTTGTAACTTTAGATTGATGGGAAGGTCCACCCACACAGTTAGTACAAGTCACTGGGGGGTACCTACTTAGGGCTTGTCAAAACAAGTTAGGTTTGTGCACTTCTGGCCTCTTAGCCTGCCATGTTTAGGACCCATCCTAGACCCGTTGTTGTATGTCAGACCATTTCTTTTCTCTGTGCCAATAAAAATTTGGCACAACTCTACACACTTCCCAGATGTTTGAAGACTCCAATTTCTTGTTAGAGTTATGGAATGGATTTGGAACACCGTAACATTGCATTTGGCTGTACGGCAGGGGCTTAGCCTAAGTTTTTTAGAATTCATTAGAAGGACCTTGTCAGTAGACTTAACCATCATCAGGTTACAAAGCCTTGTTGGGTCTGCAAAGAAAACAAAGTCTTAAAAGAGTCACCACATAACAAAGGACTGCACCAAAATACAAAATGTATTACCTTCAACATTACCATAGGATGTAATGTTAACAGTAATTTAGTATTACATCCTTAACTACCTTAGACATAGATTGTTCTGTGAAAAATTTGTTTTGGACTGTGAACTATTCTTTCCCACTGTTTCCCAGAAATTTTTGTATCTGAAATCTGAAACACCTGCCCACCTGCCTGTAACTGTTACAGTATTTTCATGAAAATCTTTCAAAGTGTCAGTACTCGACTCATAACTTTTGGTTTTGTATTAGACATGTCCTCGAACTCTAAGTCTCAAGAACCATTCCCATTCTGAGAACTAGCTTGTACCAAAACTGTGCATCAATTAACCTAGAAGTTAAGAACACAGATAAGTTATGTACAATATTGAACACATGGTTAGTTACAGAAATTTCTACTCATCTCTTGTCTACACCTGTAATTAATAATGTCTGTCCTACCTGTACATTTTCAGAATTTCAAATGTCCCCTTCCTTTTACAGCTTAGTATAGGGATGTGTGATTAATCTTTATACAACTCTTTTGTTTTTTTAGAAACATCAGCGCAGTGTGACTGCAGTACGAACTGTAGCTGTTCCTTTGCCAACTGTACTGCTGGTCAGTACTGGAACGACACTGCAGGATGTGTCACCTGTCCCGCCGGATTCTTGTAAGTACTTTACTTTTTTTTCGATTCCATCATTTATTGCAAAACATGTCGACAGCACACTCAAGTTTTTTCAACTTATTTTTATGCCGCCAGCAAAGTAGAAAAACGCATGAACAGACAACAGAAATACTCATTTTCATCAGAGTAAAGTGAGGAAATTTGTGTCAAGTGCCTTTCCCAAGGGCACAAGATCAATGACATGGCAGGATTCGAATGTGGGGCCTCTTGCTTCCAAGCCGAATGCTCTGTCGTTATGCCACACGACCGTATAGTATATACATTTTTACTTTGGTGTGAAAATTGCACTGAAATGTTTCAAAAAGCCTGTACTTTCTTTCAGCCTCATAATGAGGTAATTTCTATTCATTTTCTGCTGCATAAATTTTACAATTAAATTTTACAGCACTAGCATTTTGTAACAGCCCTTTTCTATTTCCAGTGGGTGGGCACTAAATCTTACCTTACAAACATTGATTACAGTATAATGATGTGGGTGGAGCACCAACAATTGCTATCCATATGATAATGTAACCCTGTAGACTAGAGTCAATTCCGCGTCACCGAGTGGGTTGTTATTGTCATTATTTAGAAATGTTTTGAATTCTTTGTAATTGTTTGTCTAAGAAATTTCATAATTTGGAAATATTTTGAACATCTTGCCAATATTCTAAATAATTCCCTGGTTTTCTAAAACGTTTGAAATATTCCTGATGTGGATTATGACATTTCCAATAGTTTCTAAATATTTCTAACAGCACTCTACCATTTTTTACCATTATTTCGAATTATTTCTAACATTTTGTAAATAGGTCAGTGGGATGGGAAGGAAGTAATTCACACATCCCTGTGAAGTACAGGGTAGACTGCCTGGGTGTCAGGCATTGATGCCTTACAACAAAAGAGCCACCAGTGTCCAGCAGTGAAATCTAAAAATATACAGAGGAAGACAGAAGAGTAGGATTAGCACCTACTTTTATGGGGGCAATTACCCACATCTACCATTTGGTTATTTGTTTGAAATAGTTCTAAATATTTCGAATTGTGAAAGAAACACATGGGTAGTTCAAATTTATTCTAAAGAAAGAGATCTTTGTACAGTCACATTCAAAATGTTTCAGAAATATATAAATGAATTCAAATATATTCAAATTTTCATTTTCAAATTTTTGAAAAATTTAGAACTTTTGTTACTGGGGTATTCTTTTCTTCTAAATAATTCAAACGTATTAGAAACATGGAGAAAAAACCCACTCGGTGACGCGGAATGGACTCTACTACAATATGGCACTGAGATGCAAATTCACATTGAAAGATAACAAGAGAGCTGTCAGTTAATCAATAAATGAATCAATCAATTGTTCGCCAATTGATATCCTGCTGTGCAGGTGTATTCAAGAATCCAAATGGCAGCACAATCATAACAGTCATATAACTTTTCATTGATTTTCTTGTGAGAAAGTTGTTTTAGAATATTACTCTTTCTTGTTTATTAGTTCATAGTGACAGTTATGGAAATTAGATAAAACCACAATCATTTTTTATAACTGGCATTTAAATGACTTAAATGAATGGCAGCCGTCACGCCACGTACTAAATCGAACGCGTTTCGAACCGTTTTTATTTGCAGTTCGAATCGATCCGCGATCCCTAGCAACGCCGTTGCTAAGGAAACTCTTTTCGCGCGGCAGTTGGATGAAATTTCATCCGACTTTCACAGCTGCGTTGAGCCTGGTTTGTGGCATATTTACCTTCGTTGCGTTACATGTACCAGACGGGAATGCCATGTACTCTTGACATGATCAATTTTTGGAGGGTTTTACAACGTATTTTGTTAGATAAATGGTCATATTTGCTAAACAGTGAAATCGTCAAAATGGCGGTGCCGAACTGAGCTAAATTTTCGACGAAATTCACATTAGGGGCATTTGCATGTCGCCCTCGATTCTGTCATATATGACCATTGAGTAAGATTCGTTGAATCTTTGACTATGTCTCTTGTGAAAATCTTGTTGGATCAAAATCTGGAAATGCTTGTATATTCATATCAACCGGGGCCACGTCCTCAGCCGTTTTACGCCAAAAGTTCTAAAACGTTGGTTTAGTTGATTCTAGGACAACCGGCGTTTTAGCACAAGTTGCGGTATTAATGTACCCTCTCAATATTGTCAAAGGATGCCTACAGACACAGACTACGTAACTACGAACTGAATCAGCAAATGCTTTTATTACTCTTGCAGGTATTATTACTAAAATCCAACGGTGCGGTTCTGGCGTCTGGTCTGTGGAACGCGCTTGAATCCCGCGCTGTTTTTGGAACGAAAACGATGCCTCTGATGAGGTGGCCTCGCGCGATTACGAAGGAAGCTCATTACGTCCCCAAAATTGATAACAAATTATATACGGACAGAAAGTAGAGACTTCAGGCTATTTTACGCACTAGATTTCTTTTTGTTGTGAAAACTGAAATAAGGTAAAAACATCGGAGGAATTTCCACCAAAATCAAGTGGTTTCAGGTCATATTATCAAACGAGCAGAGGTTAACAATCGTTTTAAAAAGTCACTAGGAGTAAAATAGAAAGCTTAATATTCACAGATACAATGAAATAATGAAGATATATAGTTATAAACTCAAGCAACAAGCTTTGCAGTAAGAGGTCCCGACTCCCGGGGGTTATAGAACGTAAAATTGTCTCAAAACGGCGCGCGGTTCGCCGTGAGAGTCAATCATAAATCTTAAGGTCAGATTTATATCACTTCGGGTTTGTGAATTGACTTGAAACTCGGAATCCATACACGGGAGACCATTGTTAACATGATTCCACATGGAAATTTACGTTCTACGGAGCGAGGACCTGTCCAGAGTAGGTGATAACTAAAAATGTCAAACCGGGCTCGTTCTATTCTGGAATCAAAATTATGACATGACCTCGCGCGTTTTGGGGGCATCTGCATGTCGCCCTCGAAATCGATAACAAGTTATATATAAACACAAACTAGAATCTTTGCTCTTTCATGCACACTAGATTTCCTGTTGGATCAGAATCTACAACAAGTTAGAAATGAGAAGCGGAATTCCACGAAAATTACCTGCTTTCGGGTCAAATTCTTGAAAGGATCACGGTATGCCATTGCTTCAAAAATGTATAGGAGTAACAAATGAAGCTTACACATTATCAATAAGTTAAAGTTAGGAAGATAAATGCTTGCAGACCTCAGCTACAAGCTTTCAGGTAAGGCGTGTCGGCCCCCGAAATCATGGAACGGACTACTTTCTTTCGCGGAAGGAAAATAAAACTGCCTCGAACTCTCGACGTGGCGTGGCGGCTGAATGGTTCAAATTCCACTGCCCCATATCTCATTAGAATTCTTGTGAGAAGCACAAAAACATCAATTTACAAGGGGTATAACTAATTTTAGGGATAGGGTTTGGCAAAATCTTTATTGAGCTGCCCTTGTACCATCTATTCCTCAGACTCTATTTGTCTCCTTACACAGCACAGTTACAGTAATGACATTTGAACACTCAGACCAGATTACCTGGTGCAATGATGCATTTCAAACACCATGAATGTTACTACATGAATAATTGAAGCTTCAGGACAATATCATATTGCAAGTTTTGTAATATTTGATGCAGGCTTCAAACCTGTTTGCCATTATAATAATCTAAAGTTACTACATTTTTTGGGGGAAACTATGTAACTCCTAGAAACTTTAGCAGTAACCAAAAGATATAAACATAGATTTATTTCTTTTTAGTTGTTGATGAATGTTTGTGTCAACAAGACTGTCCTAAAGCCTGTGTAGTCACAGTTGAGAGCCTCCTTAGTCTGACATCGGCCGCTTTGATCTGTCTAGGGTTGGTCACATACCTCCCCTTTGTCCAGCTGCACGTCACTGTGACAGCGCTGCTTGTTGTTTGCCTGTTGGTGTGGTAACTAACAAAGTTAACAAGCTGCCTTTGTGTGCTCTGTCAACCGCCTCGGTGCAAATTGCAACCACCTGTTTATTTTGTTGGAGGATGTGACGTCTTGCCCGGCAGTTAAGCATGTATTTTGAAGGGTTATACTGCAGAAAATTGAGTGTCATAAAACTCTGGAATGTCAGTACTGATATGCAGTATATCATCAAGTGTGTATACAGTACTAACTATTAAGGAGGTCAGCTTTACAAGTCAAAAGCTTCAAACTTGCTAATGTACCATATACTATTTCCAGCTGAATGCTTTCTTAGCCTTAGGCTTAGTGTTAGGTGGAATATTGTATGACCATGTGACCCATTTTATCGATTGTAAGTAGAATGCAATTCAGTGTCAGTCATACTGGTGAGATTTCAATAAGTACAATGGGTTAGGACAGGTGGATGATAGTCAATAAACCATGATTGTCTGAAAAAAGCTTCCACCATTTTTTTTTACAACATACGCAAACAGGAAGCTATCCCAAGTGAAATATAAGCACTGCATATTCTGGTGTTAAATGTTAGATGCGTTTTGTTAAGTTCCATTTGAAATCAGGACAGATATTTTTAGTGCATGTGGTTACATTGAAATTCCTTCAAACTTGGCCACCAGAGGTTTCTGTCGACGCTGTCCTGAAATTTTTATTTGGTCATTTCTGATATCAAAATGTGACTTACTAGGACTGTTCAATTTACTTGAAGTAGGTAAGGAACATGGAGATGGGTATTGGCCTGTACTTAATAGAACTCAAATTGTAACCAGGTCTTTTATGTTGTTTCTGAATAATGGTCCCAGTTTTTTTACTAGCTTGCCATAGATGTCTGTAGAGATTTGCAATTTAGATCAAATCCATCAAAGCTCTTCTTGGTCCCAATACTCACTTTCTACATGTAAATTGCCTTCAATAACCAGCAAGGCCATGGTGCTTTCTTTTTTCACTTTTTGAACTGGAGGTACTGTGAATCATGGAACTTTCGTAATGGCTTTATTTTTGCAGTAACCTTTCCATCACAACTTTATGACACCACAAGTATGCCTTCCTTGTATGACTTACTGTACTACCGAATAGTCTCAACTGTGAGTTTAAAACACAGTGAAAACCTCAATTTCCCTCCATGAAATAAAACTCCAGCAAATAAAAGTGTCACAATTTAAGTATAATAGGGCAGGGCTCAAGGTGTATTTTGTGAATATTATGCATAAAACATAATTGGTGGCTTTGAGTTCTATATGATACAAATCATATACAACCTTCAATTTTATCACATATCATTACATTTTATTCTTAAAGTGCAGTCAAATTGTCTGACTGTGCACATATCACATTGATCATGATAACCTTTGAAATCAAACAGTGGTATTGTTTACATGACCTGGCAATGATATTTAGATAAAAGGGCAGCTTGAATCAAGACTGCCAAATTCAGTGCAATTCTCTCTGTATCGTTTGTTGAGATTGCCATTTTGTATTGAAATATATGTTTTTAGTCAATTTTGAATGGTCTGGGTATTTCATTTCTAGGTAATATGGAGAGTAGAATGTCCATATTGTGCTTGCTTGCATGTGTTATATTTAGAGGTCCTTCTGTGTTTCAGCTGTATTGGTGCATCTGAAGCTCCCACACCATGTGCAATAGGAAACTATCTGAGCAGTACTGGAGCAATTGCTCCTGATGAATGTCTGGTGAGTAGTATTCTCTTTTGTTCCACTGTTATGTAACTGCTATTAACTATTGAAAATAGTGACATCAGGATGGTGGTTCTAATTATCAGAGCAGAGTAAAATTGCATTGCATTGTTGAATGCAAGGCAAGGCAAAAATGTCTGAATGCCATTGATGAAATTGGTCTCAATTGAAGTCAGGTACACTGAACATCATCAAGAGAAGTTTTTGTGAATTTCTTCCTGTATTTATATTGTGAGTTTTTCTGTTCACAGCACCTGGCCAACTGACACGCTGACACAAACTGAGAACAATACCTCTGTATATGGAGGTAAAAAAAAAACACACAATGCAGTGACATAATGAACTGCATATACCATTATTATGTTTCTGACCCAAGGTGTTTGTCATTTATTACTTGTTATAGGATTGTCCAGCTGGCCACATTAGCAGTGAGGGGTCTGTGTCTTGCACCCCCTGTCCTGCTGGCTATAGCTGTGACAACAGCTCTGTGGTGACCACTGCCTGCGGGACTGGGACATACTCCCTGTCTGGAGAGATGACCTGCAACACCTGTCCCGTGGGAAGGATATGTGCTGACCCTGCACAGTCTCCTCAGGTAAAGCAGAAACGAGCTTGGCTTCTGATCCCACTTCTGACACCATTTTGTATCACTTTGTCTCTTTGCACTCAGTAGTGACACAAACTCAGATGGAAAGATCAGTTTTCTCCAGTTCAATCCAGGAGGGTTAGCAGGAAGTGGTGGGTCAGGATACAAAGAGATGGTTCTAAATTTACTGTTAGCTATTGCTGGATCCAGATGCAGACCTGCATAGAATTAATGGAACAGAAACACAGGTCTGAATGATATCTAACTGAAAGCTACCGGTACCCTGAAGTTGGATTGCCAGCCCCAATCTGAGTGTTACCCAGTAGTTTTAGTGGAAAATCAACCAATATTGTATGAATCCTATAGCCACAGCCCAAATGCAAAACAAACATATGAAAATCCATATATTTAACGGACATGCAACCTCATTGGTCGAACTGCTAATTGTGATGTACAGTCAGGATCAGTCTATAATTTTTTTGCACAGGACTGTGGAGGAGGCCAGATGCCTGATGTCAGTCAGACGTCGTGTGTAGACTGTCCTGTTGGGCAATATTCCTACAACACCAGCATGGAGTGTCAAATATGCCCTAAAGGTGAGCACTAGCTAACAAACTAAAGAGGTCTCAACTAGCGAACCTGAAATAAAAGCATTTCATTTAAAAGCTGGGACTTTGCTATATCGTAAGTCTATTGGTCAAAGGATTGAGAAGACTTTGAATGTTTTTTTATTCTTTAGGTCACTACTGCCCAACAAATGGCACAACTGAACCCAAGGCATGTCCGGATGGGTACTATGCCAACATCACCGGCAGTACGCTGTGCAGTGAGTGTCCTGCAGGCTATTCGTGTGCGGACCCGTCAGCATCCCCCCAGCAGTGTTTGGCCGGCACCTTTAGTCCAGCTGGGGCTGCCGCTTGTGAGATCTGTTCAGAAGGAACCTACACAGACAATGTGGCATCAACACTCTGTGCTGCTTGCCCCGCAGGCCACTACTGTTCAGATAGGTCCCAGGCCCAGAAGTGTCCAGCAGGGACGTACAGTATAGGGGGCACGGGTAGCTGTAATAGTACATCATGCATCACCTGTCCTGATGGGGAATACTCGGATACAGAAGGGTCCTCTCACTGCACAGAGTGCTCAGCAGGATACGAGTGTTCCAATAAGACTCAACCAGTGCCATGTCCCAGGGGAAAATACAGCAGCGCCAGTGCCATCATGTGTCTTGACTGTGCGGAGGGGCAGTATGCAAACAGCACCAACTCTTCTCAGTGTGAGCCCTGCCCTGTGGGGTACGAGTGTTCTGACAAGACCCAGCCCATGGAGTGTCTGGACGGAACCTACAGTAGCGGCGGCACGTCGTCCTGTACATCATGTCCTGATGGACAGTTTAACAGCATTCCTGCGTCCAGCCAATGTGAGGATTGTCCCGCAGGATATCACTGTGGAGACAAGACACAGCCTCTAGCATGCCCCATGGGATCTTACAGGTGAGGGAATGGTGGAAACATTTTCCCTTTGTGCTTATGAAAGGTTCCAGATTGATATTTGTTTCAACGTGAAATGAAAAGAAATCATTACCATCAAACTGATGTCTGAACGAAAAACTAAACTTGCTGACCTACTGTAAGTCTTAAAACTCAGGCAGTGGTTTTGTTTTGTTCAATTTTTGCAGTGACCTCTTCAATGCAGATGACACCTAAAATGTGTTTCTATTGTATTACTTGTGTAGGTGAAACCAAATTCACCTTCCAACTTGACCTTAAGGTCAACCTGCAGTAACCAAATGTCATATGTCTTCTCCTGTCCAACAGTAACAATGGCTCCATATCCTGCACCGCCTGCCCTGATGGACAGTATGCCAACAGCACAGGGTCCACACAGTGTGCCAACTGCCCTGAAGGGTACCAGTGTTCCAACAGAACCCTCTCCCCCCAGCCATGTCCCCTGGGGAAGTACAGCTCTGCACTGTCAACATCATGTACCGACTGTCCTGACGGCAAGTACGCCAATGACACCGGCACGGCACAGTGCCAGAATTGTTCTGCAGGGCACCAGTGCTCGGACAAGACAGCCTCTCCACAACCATGTCCGCAGGGCAAGTTCAGCACTGCCCTGTCCACCACTTGTACGGACTGTGCTGCGGGTTATTATGCCAACCAGACGGGTCTGTCTGCATGTGAGGAGTGCGAGGCAGGGTACAGATGTGCAGACCCTGCAGTAGACCCACTCCTCTGTGATGATGGGTACTACAGGTATGTGACATCCAGTTCTATGCTTTGTACCTAATAGTATGATTTCATGGCTGACAAGATGTGATTTATACAATGTAATGAAGCAAGCAACTGGATAATTCTGAAAGACATTTCAGATAGCATCCTCTGTCTTACATTAGTGACTGAGAATTTGCCATCTGAAACATCTAACTCTATAGAAAATTTATCCAATGTTATGTAGTGTTAGTCTTGTACAGATTTAGAAGCAGTACATAGAACAAGACTTTTTTAGTGGTTCACATAAAAATTCACCACTGATAAATGTCATTTCCAGCTTGGGAGGTGCGACATCCTGCCTACTCTGCCCTGCTGGCCACGCCTGCCCCAACAAAGACCAGAGTCCTTCTCAGTGTGTTGCGGGAACCTACGCTGGCAGTGGCTCCACCCAGTGTACCCCCTGTGAACCAGGGTATCAGTGTCCCATCGCAGGCCTGGAGGTCGCAGAACCCTGTCCAGATGGACACTATGCAAATGAGACGAGATCTACAAATTGCACGCTTTGTCCAGAAGGTATTTTTGGAGTGACAAATTGTGTCTTTCATGTGCTGTGTCATATTGTAGTTTCTAAATTGTTGTCTTATGATAATGATTCAGTTTTTATGAGTAATAGTTTGGAAAGATAAGTGAATCAAGAAAGACTGGCATTACTGTTCACTGAACAACGTAGAATAAATGGTGTTATTGACCCCCTATCACGTGCCTGTTGAACTGCAATACTCTACTTGTTTATTAATAAAATTATTACTTAGTATATTGATAGGATTCCCTGAAATACCTCCCTGGTACAATGAACCTGTAAATACTTTTGGTAGCATCTGTCTTCTCTGTCATGGCCATAGCTCTTCAGTGAGCTAAATTGGTTGGACATCACTTCCACTACACGTTATTTGCTGAGTGTCCCCCGGTGTTCCCTGTAGGGTCCAGATGTACCCAGAAGTGGCTGATGCCTGAGGAGTGTGAGCGGGGCACGTACAGCCGCTCCGGCTGGCAGTCCTGTATCGACTGTGAGGAGGGCAAGTACGCCAACGTGTCAGGGGCGGCGCGGTGTGAGTCCTGCCCCGCCGGATACCAGTGTGACGACCCCAGGCTCGCTCCCGTCATCTGTCCTCTGGGACAGTACAGGTGGGTTGGAATGATATGCCTCGTCTTTTTTCACAGCAGACTATATACTCATTAGATATGCTGCCCAGCTAAGGAAAGTTAACTTGTCTGTCTTATCTGTGTGTGTGTGTGTGTGTGTGTGTGTGTGTGTGTGTGTGTGTGTGTGTGTGTTTGTGTGAGTCAGTGTAATACAGCAGCTTCACAGTTATTGGCCCCCTATCACATACCAGTTAAACTGCAATGCTCTAGTTGTCTACTATGATCATACTCTTCCGATTTTGAAGTGTTTACTCAAAGTATTGTCAGCAGGGTTCCAGTATGTAATGTGCATTTGGACTCGATGACTGCCTTGATGTTAGTGTAATTTGTAGCAGCATAATTCAGATACAAGAAGTCTAATAAGTGGTATTTTACATGTCATACTAATAAAACCTGTCATTGATTTGCAGTAGAAAGGCCCACAATCTAACTCTACCACCATTACAGTATTATCTGTTTCACTGCAGTAACATTGAATCGTTATGTCATAATGATGTTTAAGCAGGCTGTGACAGAACTACCAGGGTAACCACCAACAAGGATCCAACACAGTCTTTTCCGTAAAAAGACAACTGAATTTTGTAGGACCAGTTTGGGATTGGCTGACAGGGTAGACTGTGTCTAACTGGCCTCTTACTGTACAGTAGTAATAATAATGAAGACTTCTCACCATTTTTTTTGACTGGTGGCATCACGGATGGCAGAATTGTTATGATTATCGCTTGTTCCACTGGCTAGCTGAAGTGCTTGTTCTTGATTCCATCTCTTAGACTAGAGTAACTTACCACAGGAATTGTCACCACATACTTTGTAGGTGTTAAAATCTCTCCCTATCTAAATGCCTTTGTTTCTTTGTTTACATTTCCTAATGGCATGTTTTGTCATTGTGGGCAGCTGTTACAATGGTTGCATTGACAGGTATTAAAAAACCGTGTCAAATTTAGATTGCACAGTTTGTTAAGATCTTCACATTTCAGGTACATGGTATTAACTTTGTTTCTATCTGCATCTTAAAGTGAACATGTGGGTACAATTTTTGTAAAGGGCTCTCACAACTTGTTGGAATTGTTTTGACAAGGAAAAAATGTTAATGGTTGTTTGGGCTGCATGTCCAAACATTGATTAAGAAAGTTGGCTTCTCTTCTAAACTGACCTCATATGTTACATATTCATGAGTACTCAGACTACTGTACATTGTACAACTTTCACAGTGGTTTAATTTATTTTCATGGTTTTCATGGTGATGTGTCTACCTTGAATCTATGAAAAATATGTTGTTTTCCTTGTATGCCTACCACAGAATTGCACGGTGAATTTAGAAGACAATAATACCTCCTCTATGTTTTACTGCAAAATATAACCGGTGACTGTGAAATCTTAACTATTAACAGACAGACCTTTGGCCACTTCAAACCAGAAACTTGTTGGGAAATACCATGATCATTAAGAACCTTAGGAGAATAGTTCTATCGTCTATTCTTAGCTTGCAAAACAAGAAGATTGTCATGTTTAATAAGACAATGTTGAAACTTTGTAAGACAATTTCAATAGTGAAGAGAGAAAATGAATATCAGAATATAATAAATATTGTAATGTTGAATTCTTAGCCAGATTCCTGCCTACTTTTGTTAAGTCAACATAGATGAACTGCGACCTGAGTCATAGCTTGGCTCAGTCAGTGACGTTTTGCTCAGGGCCTGGTCACATTCATCATACAATCATAGACTGAGGCAATTCTTGGGGACTTGTCCTACAGCATTCATCTGTTTTGTTACAGGAAGGCTGTCTTACATCCTTGTCAGCAGTTGGTTCTTTCACAGCCAGTTTGAAAAGCCTATCATATGATGACTTAAATGATGAAAGTTGAGATAAGATGCTCCTTGTAATCTGGATATGTTTAACTTCTCTCCTGTTGTTCAGCGCGGAGGCCTCCACAGTGTGTCAGTCCTGTCCCCCTGGCTTCTATAACAACGGCTCGTTTGCTGACATGTGTCAGCCCTGCCCAGCTGGATACCAGTGCCCCAGTCCTTCACAGGGTAAGGAACTTACTCTGACTCTTATGGTGATAATTGTTTGGGTGTGTTCGTCTGTGTGTGGGTTTGCTCGTGTGTTTGAATGCAGCAGAGAAGACAATGCAATGGTGTTAATGTTGTTATATTCTGTACAATCATATATCACCAGCCTGTATGGCTGCCATTAACATGGCACAGTGGCTCCTTATGTTACATGGAACAGCCTGTTACACCTGTTACACCTAACTCCTGAACATCTATTTCTTAGTCTAGGAGTTGTTTAAATCTAGTGAGGATGTCCCTCCTATAATTGTTGACTTAACTTCGCATGTATAAAATTCTGACCCTTTCCTCCCAGACCCTGTACAGTGCACTGCTGGTTACTTCTCCCTGGGGAATGCCACCTACTGTAGCCTGTGCTACGGTGGATACGCGTGTGCAGACAGAGTCAGTGAACCAGTCATCTGTACTGCTGGTCATTATGCCCGTAACGGGAGCGAGTCATGCACACCGTGTGATGAGGGGTACTACTGTCCTGATGAGGGCATGACAGAACCCACCAGGTCAGGCTCTTTTTTAATGTTTATTTGTTTCTTTGAATTTACCACAAGTACAAATATACAAGTGGAAGGAAGGACAAAACAGGTGTATGGACACCTTTACAAGTTGCCCTCCCAAATTGTTACCACTCACCATGTCTGTGACAGTTTGTTTGTGATAGAAAAGAAGCTACATTGTTAGTATTTTCCAGTGTTGCTACCATGAAGAATTCAGAACTTTGTAAATACTTTGTAAATGGCTTTCCAACTTCTGCATCAGTTTTATTACTCGATATACTTGTCATCCTAGGAACCCTAACTGGGACTTTAGATTTAAAGAAATGTTAAAACTTTTGTCCCCAGGTGCCCAGATGGCCACTATGCAGATTCTCCAGGCTCCTCTGCCTGTACTGAGTGTGAGGCTGGTAAAAGGTGTCCTGATCCCACAGTGACGTCTGAGACATGTCCTGATGGCTTCTACTCTCCAGGCGGAACCACCAACTGTACCGAGTGCCCTGTAGGACACCAGTAAGTTTACACAAGTTGTCAACAGATAAATGACACATTATTAATTAACATCCCCAAAGATATTAAAATTGGCGTGTAGTCTGTAAGCCAGGTGCCTAGACATAGAGTAATTCACAATAATGAATAAGATATTAGAAATTCACAAAAACCCAAAAATATTTTGCAGAGGTATGAACTATCTGATTTGTTATTGTTGGTATTGAAGATATCTGTTGTGTCCATCCAGATGTGGTAACAAGACCGCTGCTGTGACGTGTGCAGCTGGAGAATTTGCCCCGGCCCAGAGCCTGTCTTGTACCCCCTGTCCTCCTGGTACCTACTGTCCCAACACCCCCCAGACTGCCCCGGTGGACTGTCCAAGCGGCTGGTATCAGCACCAGGAGGGTAAGACAGCGTGTCAGCAGTGTGAGAAGGGTCACGAGTGTCCTGTCATCACCCAGGAACAGCAGCAGTGTCCAGCGGGTTACTACGCAGACAAGAGAGGCCTACAGTCATGTCTAGCAGTAAGGCATTCTCTTATCATTACATCAGGGTACAGGGGCGTTGTTTCGGGTGTGTTTCTGTATTTCCTGATGTTCATTCGAATGCAGTAGAATGGAGGGAGCGGTATTTGGTTACTGCACATTGACCTGAAGGTCAAGTTGTAAGGAAGCGATGGCTGGAAGGAACTGTCATGGTTCCACCCATGCAAGTCAATCACTTAGGACTTGTTCACAAGAAGGTTTCTGTCCTGGGCCCATTGAAAGCACATCAGACCATATCTTTGGTTGTGGCAATGATTTCACAAAAACAACTTCCCAGAGGTTTGAAATTTCTTGTTAACATATAGGATTGATTTTGTCTTCAGCAAATGTGTACATGTTAGTTTGAAACTTGCAGCACAGTGTAGTACTAGGTCTTCTAACGTTGATGTCTGATCCTGACTGTGGTATGTTTTCTACAGTGCCCAACTGGTTACTACACCACAACAAATGGCACTGTCACATGTACCAGGTGCCCCTCTGGGTCCAGGTGTCCAGAAAAGGATGGGAACCCAATCACCTGTGACACTGGACAGGTGAGATAGCTTCCTTTGTTACCTCTGGGTATGGAGGCATTGTTTTTGGTATGTTTGTCTGTGTAGATTTGTTTGCCTTTGTTTGTCTATGTTTTGTTTAACAGAATGTGTGTGGGGAAATTCCTTAACCACTGACCACAAAAGGTCAGACACAGACCCTGCATGTTTTTATTGCTATTACTGCATGATTTTGTTCCTTTTTTATGTGCAAATTAATCAACATAAGCAATTTACTACTACTACTAGATTTATAGAAACTACTGATCTTCACCGCAGAGCCTATGGTCTTGTCTTTGTATTGCCTAAGCGAGCTAGGATCTTGAAAAACTTGCTCAATTACTGAGACCTTATTGTAATCTTCCTGCTTCAGTATTCGCCAGCTGGTTCAGACACCTGTTACAGCTGTCCGTCAGGAACGTCCTGTGGGGATCCCAGTGCTGAACCAACTCTCTGTGGGGTCAGTGACCTTACGTTCTCTCTCTTACAAATATAAACTTTATTACACAACAATTAAACCGGTTACAACATATGGCATCTACCCGGTACCTTAAGCCAAGTATAGTGTATGGGATGAGAATGTGATTTTACAATTATAATATTATCATTGGTTGGTGGAGTTTCTAGCAAGTACTGAATATAGGTTGTTTTAAAAATATTGTCCTATTGTCACAGGTTGTCACATGTAAATGTGCATTACGCTCAAAGTATACAATAGCTAGGTTGTATATTGATTGAAACATTATATTGAATTTCATGTCTGTTCTGTAGACTGGCGAGTACTCCAATGGAACAGCCTGTCTGTCTTGTCCAGCGGGCTCCAAGTGCCCGTCTCCTCTGTCAGGCCCCCAGGCCTGCCCATCAGGCACCTACCAGGACTCCCCAGGACAGACCACCTGTCTGACATGCCCGGTGGGGATGGCCTGTCTGGATGTGGCTGCTGCACCTGTGGACTGTGCGGCTGGGTACTACAGTATAGCTGGTGTGGAGACATGTCAGGTAACACATGCTGCATTTTGTGGGAATTTCAAGACTTGTTTCAATGTAAATGAACATTTTTTAAAGGGAAAAAAAAGATGTTTTGAAACTGTACAGTACTTACTGTCACAGTGATAAAACCACAGACTGCAGACATTTCAGAACTTACAGTTACTGTATCAAGGTCAAAGGGCTACAGTTTAACATATCCACTCTCCTATTTCCAGGCATGTCCTGAAGGCACCTACAGCTCTGCTGGCCAAGGTTTCTGTCTGCAGTGTCCGGCTGGACAGAAATGTGTGAACGCCTCCAACCCCGAGGACTGTCCAGCCGGCCAGTACAGCAATGCTGGAGAGTACACCTGCACAGCCTGTCCTACAGGTAAGACTTGTGACATGCATGGGAACCTCTAAGTGTTTTTTACCTCTATGTATGGAGGTATTGTGATAGATGTGTTTGTGTGTGTTTTTGTTTGCTTGTAAGTTTGTACAAGTGAGTGACAATAGGTGGGTGAAGGAAATTCCCTAACCAGAGTACACAAAAGGTCAAACATGGTATGTCAACTCCCAGAAACTGGCTTGGAGCCAGCAGAAAGTTGGACAGGAGTCTGTTGGCTGGGTGCCAGTGGGGAAATGCATGTACTGGAGTTAAAAATAATGAATATATGATATTCACAAAAACTGACGGAAATCTGTGATTTCTTGTTGTCTCATAAATACGTCAGGTAAAGTGTTCATCCAACCTTATATGTATGTTCTCTTCCCATCCTGTCCAGGCACCTACAGTTCAGCTGGTGCCCAGCTGTGTACCGTGTGCCCAGCTGGCAGCACCTGTGTGAATGCCAGCACGTCCCCTCAGCCCTGTGAGGCAGGCACCTACAGCGCTCCAGGTGCAGTGGTCTGCACCGACTGTCCAGCAGGGTTTTACTGTCTCCAGGCTGACCAGCCGCCACAGCACTGCCCAGGTCACACCGCTTTTCTCTTCGTTTTCATTCCATGTATCAAAATTAACTTCAAGATTTCTTTGCTTTGAAGAGATAGTTATTCAGTGCAACAGTTAACAGTTGATAAGAAGTGCAAAAGTTTTTGCCAAGATATTTAAACTGCAAAATATCTGACATATTTTCTCCATATGTCAGTGATGTTCTATAAGACAAACCTACCCGTCCTTGGTGCTGAACACTATCCACACACGAGAAATATACCTGTACTTGGTTCTGAACACAATACACACACAGGACAAACATACCTGTCCTTGGTGCTGAACACTATTCATATACTAGACAAACATGTCTGTCCTTGGTGCTGAACACTATCCACACAAGAGAAATACACCTGTACTTGGTTCTGAACACCATCCACATACACGCAAACATACCTGTCCTTGGTGCTGAACACCATCCACACACAGGCAAACATACCTGTCCTTGGTGCTGAACACTATTCATATACTAGACAAATATGTCTGTCCTTTTTGCTGAACACCATCCACACACAGGCAAACATACCTGTTGTTTGTGCTGAACACAATCCACATACAGGACAAACATGCCTGTCCTTGGTGCTGAACACCATCCACACAAAGGACAAACATACTGTACTTGGTGTTGAACACTATCCACACAGGACATCCGTACATGTCCTTGGTGCTGAACACTCTCCACACACAGGACAAAAATACCTATCCTTGGTGCTGAACACTGTCTACACATAGGATAAACATGCCTCTCCTTGGTGCTGAATACTATCTATACACATAGGACAAACATGCCTGAACAATTATTATATCCTGTCCAGATCCTGAAAGGATGCTAAGACTGTTTGTGTGACATGTTTGTACAGGTGGTACATACTCTCATGCACGCAACTCCAGCTGTGCCCCCTGCCCAGCCGGCTTGTCATGCCTCAACCCTGCCCAAACACCGCTGTCCTGCGATCATGGAGAGTACAGCACTCTGGTCAGTAGACTTTACAATAGAACTTTGTCACCATGCAAACAATGTAGACTACATTCCCTCAGTAGCTATGAATATCCATTACACTTTAACACCTATCAAATTGTCATTTTTTTTTAACATGATCAAGTGTATAGATTTTCATAGGCTGACAGGTCTGTCTTGTTGCCTAGTATTTATTTATCGGCCCCTAAATATATTGGCCACTCAAACCAGTCAAGGGACATTTTTTTTAGAGAAATCAACAGTCCAACTCTAAGATAATGGGTTTGTGAAGGTATTGACTAGTGGAGATTCAGTAAATCTTTTGTCTCCTTGGAAGATGACTTTGAAGTAAATTTTAATATCCTACATGCCTGTGTGTTTTGCTTTAGTATAGTGTAGTTACTGTGATATCACAGTGGTCGCTTTAGCCAGAATTATAAAGAGAGTGCTGTTGTCTACAGGGTGACGCCCTGTGCCACCCCTGTCCTGGAGGTTACAGCTGCCCAGCACCAGATGTCCCCATTCAGGAGTGTCCGAGTGGGGAGTACAGCCTGGCCGGAGAGGCCAACTGTACGGAGTGTCCTGCAGGGTCGGCCTGCCCCTCCACCTCCCAGCAGCCTCTGGCCTGCCAGGCTGGACAGACCACCGATGGGCTGACAGGACAGACAAGTTGTACAGACTGCCCCGCAGGCCAGGCCTGCCCGGATCCAAGGTCTGCTGATTTATTTAGATTTATAGAGAGTAGGGTGGCATGTCTGAGTATTGTACTCCTGTGGCAAAAGATGACCATCTCTGGTCTTAAGAATAAAGATAAAATCATAACTATGGAGGGCATCACAATCTTTTTCAGAATCTACAATTAGTACAAAAATAACCTTGAAATTTGAATGTATGTACTATCTGTAACTTAGTCTAATATGTAATATGATACAACTTTTTAAAGAGTGTATGATAAAATCAATTGATGACAACAATTGTAGTAATGTTACATGTATGGTGCTGATGATGATGTCACTGAAAGTGCTTATAGATGCAGTCGGACTACTTTTGCCATATTAAGTACTTCTGCATGTGTTAACTGTGTACTGCATTACTTTGGAATATTGCAGAATTTTAGAATGTTTCCAGTGTACCACACACATGTTAACACATGCACCTCCCCATGCCTGCAGGTTGAGCCCTGTGACCTGCACCAGCGGCACCTATGCCCTGGGTGGGGCCTCCAACTGTACAGACTGCCCTGCTGGGTTCTCCTGTGCAGATGCAAGCGTAAGTTTTAACTCCTTTAGTCAGGTGTTCTAATCAATGTGCTATGAAACTATTTGTTGCTGAATTTTATTGTTTACTGTAAAGTGAGACAGTCAAAGTCAGGCTTGGTGGTTGGTAACAGTTATAACAATCTGTACACTATGAAGTTAGTGATGTAAGATATACTTAATGATTGAGTGTAAGACATTTCCTGTTCAACATAATGATTGCAATTGGATGTACCAATGATTGACTTGCCAATATGCTGTTACATATATTATGTGTTGCTTAACAAGTTGTGCTGTTGATTTGTACAGTCCCAGCCTGTACCCTGTTCCCCTGGGCAATACGCCGTGGGACAGCAGCTGTCCTGTACCCCCTGCGAGGCTGGTTATGCCTGTCCCTCCACTACAGACCCTGCCCAGAAGTACGAGTGTCTACCAGGTAAATATAACACATGTATTCTGAATCTAACAGAACCACTTTGATTGCAGTTATCCATGCTGTTATAACAGCCTAGTCTGCACAAAGCTGCGGTTAATTAATCTGTCATCATTTATGAAAGTGCAATATTTACAACACTGAACAGTCAGCCGCCCTTGGCAAACGGGCTCCTTAAGGATATGCTGTAAACTTTTTAGCACTTTTTGACAATACAAAAATGTCTCTTTTATGGATGTCACTCAAAATGTCCAGATTAGTAATCTGTGCATTCTTGAAAGAATCCATCACTCTACCTCAGCATCACTAGAATGAAACGGCAGAACATTTGATATGTATAAGGAACTGGAAACAGAGTGATGTGTAAAAAGTGTTTTTTTTCTCCCAGGCACATACTCGAACGGCAGCCAGTCTTTCTGCACAGACTGTGATGCAGGGAGGTCCTGCAGCAGCACCACTGCAGCCCTGCAGACAGACTGTGCACCTGGCACCTACAGTCTGGGGGGTCAGGACATCTGCAAGTCCTGCCCTGCAGGATGGCAATGTCCCAGTATAGATGGCAGCGGCAATGCACCATGCCTTTCAGTAAGGCTGCTTGATGTTCATCACATTACCAAAGAATGTAGAACTGTTCCAGTTACTGTTATAAATTCACCTTGTCATGAATTCATGGTGGAGAGGTCACTGCCAAAATAAAACCGCAGAGTTTCTGCAATTTAACAGTTACAGTAAAGTTACAGTAGCTAACTGTCTGTGCTGTTTCCTCAGGGCCAGTACTCATTAGGAAATGCCACGGCTTGTGTGGACTGTGAGGCTGGTAAGGCCTGTCCACAGACGACAGCAGAAGGCTACGACTGTGCTGCGGGAACTTACTCCACCGGACGCCAAACCGTGAGTCTTTCTAATGATTGGCTCAAATCCAGTTTGAATATTTTACAGTTCATGGCTGTCAGTTGTTCAACATTACAATAGGATTTTTAGAAGAGAACATTTTTACAGCAGCTTGGGCTATACTACAGTGCATGTTTTATCTTACAAATTTTGATTTGCCTTGAAGTTCATTTTGTGATACATGGCTTGTAAATGATACTTTGTAGTTGTTGTTTAAGATCAACATTGAAGCTTTTGGCCTGCCTGAGGCCCTTGTACTGTTATGCCAAATGAATTTAGAAAATACTGCAATCACTATACCAGTCCTGTAGCTCCTTGTACCCAGTTTTCCATGTTGATGTTGTTCACATCTGCCTCTCCTGACCTCTATACAGGAGTGCACCACATGCCCGCCGGGGTATGAGTGTCCAGACACAACGGCAGACACGGAGAATCTGTGTCCTGTTGGAAGCTTCAGTAAAGGTGGGCAGGAGGCCTGCACCGTGTGTGATGCTGGGTATGCCTGTCCATCTAGATATGACGACTTCCGCTTCCTGTGCTACCCTGGATCATACTCTGAAGCATCGGCTACGGTATGTCTTTGAAATAAACAGAAGCCCATATATGTACAAGAAAGTACATGTAACTAAGGGCCCGGTCATATTGTTATATCATCGTACAATCGCAAACTACAGGAATTCCTAGGGTAGCTGGGCAAGTGTTATGAAAAGGCTGTCTCAGATCCTTGTCGGCAGTTGGTTATGTCACAGCCTGCTTGAGAATTCTATGACAGCAAAGTTGTACAGAAGTCTATGATGATTGTGACAGCCTGTTGATGCATGTTGCCAGGTGTGATGTTGTTGTTGTTGTTTGCCAGGCTTGTATCCCCTGCCCAGCTGGAGAGGAATGTCCGCTGACCAACACCACCGGCACGGCTTGTCAAGATGGATACTACAGTCTTGGTCAGTGCTTAAAATTATACAATCATGTATCTGTACCAAGGCTCGAAATACTGGACACATTTTATACTTTTGTGCACCCAAAATTTAAGCTGTGCACCTACATCTTGACTGTGGATCACCAGGTAATCTGTTAGGGTTATGTACATAAAGGTACAATTGTACAGTAGTATACAACTTTTTCGAAAAAGTGTCAGAAAAATAATGAGAGTTTTGTTGTAGTGTGCACTCATTTTATATTGATATAAATGATTTGACAACTTTGATGTTATACTCTTTGATAACAGAATTTAGTAAGAATTTAGGAGTTATGCAGCTGACAGGATGTTGATATTGTTGCCTCAGGTTCCCAGATAGCCTGTACACCCTGCCCGGCCGGGTCATACTGCCCACAGAAGGATCTCCAGCCAGAGGAGTGTCAGGCAGGCACGTATAGTAACACCTCCACAACAGCCTGCCTGACCTGCGACCCAGGCTACTTCTGTGTGGAGGGCAGCACATCTGCTACACCTTCAGATGGACTGTGCCCACAAGGTACCCTCAGGACTTTAGATAAATACCATATCACATGCTACAGTAATGTCATCATCTTTCCGTCCTTTAGATAAGGACTATACATGTATCACTGGCTGCAGCTGTCTGTATGCTGCCTATATACATGTACATGTGTAGGCAAATGATTTGGATTTTTTAAAAAAAGTTTTAAAATAGAGTAATTGGCTATTTTGAAGCTGCTGTACATGAGCATTCACAGATTGAAGTATCTTAAAAGTGCTACTGCATTGCAGACATGGGTACACATTCAGCTGTTTGTATATCTTTACACACATAGGTTACTACTGTGAGGATGGTTTAAACAAGCTTGCCTGCCCTGCTGGAACGTATGGCAACAGGACTGGAGCCAAGAACTCAGATGAAGGATGTGCAAACTGTCCGGAAGGTAGGATTTTGCTAAGACTTGCCTACAAATAATGGTTTTAGTGAAGTAACCATGCATTGTTAATATACATGCATTGCATACTCTTATGGTCATGGTTGTACATAGTTGTGGCAAGTAACTTGGGTGGTACCTACTTAAGATACCTCTTGACAATGTTCATGCATGTTATGTTCATGCAGTCTCTCAGCCTGCAAAGACCGTCTCTTTTGTTGTGCCGTCTAGATATTTCTTAGATGTCTAGATACCAATTTCTTGTTTTCCTGTCACAGGGTACTACTGTTTGGAAGGTACAGCTGGCTATCCCACGTATGAGTACTTGTGTTCTCGTGGACACTACTGTCCAGAAGGGGCCACCAGTGGTACAAACACCCCTTGTTTAGCAGGAACATACCTGAATGAACTTGGAGGAAGGGAGCAGGCAAACTGTGATAATTGTCCAGAGGGGAACTACTGTCCTGAAGGTAAGTTTTTAATGTATGGATTCTGCCAAGTTTTTATCTCAACAAAACCTACCTTGTGAAATATTTTAAAAAATCCAGCAACTGGATATTAGATAATTCTCAATAGTCAGGTGTTTCAGATGACCTTCATCATTTCGTTCATCAGTGACTCAAAATGATGAAAGACAATCTCTGACAAAAGATAGCATCAGATGTCTGAAATGTCTGAGGATTTGTTTTAGAGGATTAATCCGGTGTTGTATTTTGTAATGTGTTACCTGGATGTCTAGCCTTCGCTGATATAAAATCTTCCTATATGTATGGATGATATTAAAGAACAATGTAAAATTGTGTGCCGTGTGTACTTGCCTGTAGAGTTTCAGTCCTGTGTTGTAGATGCCCATGTTCTTCTTCTTCTTCCGTTAATGTCTGGCTCCATGTGTCACTACTTCTGTTTTACCTCAGGTACCGCAGTACCCATCCCTTGTGAGAGAGGTCACTTCTGTCCGGTGAGTACAGGTAACTACCTACTCTCCCCCTGCCCTGGAGGAACCTTTACAGCAGAGACAGGTGCCAGTGTGTCCTCAGCCTGTCAGGAGTGCCCTGCTGGGTACTACTGTCCGCCTGGAACGTCAGACCCTGTGGCCTGTGCAGCTGGCACATACAACCCCAACGTCGGTCAAAATGAAGTAGATGACTGTAAGCCTTGCATTGCTGGACAAGCATGCACACAACCTGCACTGACCCAGCCTGATACAGACTGCTCTCCTGGGTGAGTTATTACCACCAAGTATACAGAGGTGTAATTGTTTTCGGCGGGTTTATGTGTGTGTTTGCATTTGCTTGTTTGTCTGTATTTGAATGGCAGGAATTGTGTAACCTCAGAATGACATTAAATTAAGGTACATCTACACAATTACTGTAACAGTAACCACAAGACACTGGGGGTTCCCACTTGAAGTTTACCACAACAAGTAATGTTTGTGCACTTCTGGCCTCTCACTCTCAGCCAGCAAAGTTTCTGTACTAGGCCTATTGTAGTACATCAGGTCATCTTTTTGGTTACGCAAATAAATTGATAAAAACCTAAATACTTCCTGGATGTTTGAAATCTCTTATGTCTCTAATGTTTCATTCCATTTGGAGTGGATATTGCAAATGTTTGTAATTTGGTAATGATTGGTAAACAGGGAAGTTATATACACGTTTTGTACAATGTACCTCTTACAATACTGTCCAATATTGTCCTGACTTGCAGGTACTTCTGTCCTGCCGGCTCAGACGACCCAGACGATGTTGTTAACCCTTGTCCTGCCGGCACATACACAGACTACCGTAACCTGACCAATGCTGCACAGTGTGATACCTGTCCAGCAGGTGTTGCCTGCCTTTTAGGTGAAATATTTTACTCTATACCAGTGGTTACTTTCCAACAGTCTGCTGTGTCCTCAATATGTAGAAAAATGACAAACTATGTTTATCATAAAATTTCTAGGTACAGAAAGCTTGATCAAACTTGTCTCAATATCATCAGTACTGCGTAATCCTACAACCAATAAAGAATTGGTGGCAATTGTGCTAAAGGTCAAGGTGTTTAGCACAAACACATTTTCTTGATAAAATCTTTTCCTTAGACACTTTGTCATTTGGGGCTTCTAAAGAAGTTACTATTTGAGTAGTGCATGATCCAAATAAGACTAGTTTGATGTGTTTTAATGTTGAAAACAGAGAGTTAGATAACTGTACGTTGTACCCAAAACTATGTATTTAATGCCCACCCACAGGCACTGGGGGGCAGCAGAAGGCACCAGAGCCGTGTGCAGAAGGTCACTACTGTCCAGCCGGGACCCAGTTCCCCATGCAGTTCCCCTGTGTGGCCGGTACCTACAGTAACCTGACCAACCTGGAGCACTCAGACGAGTGTTATGTGTGCACCCGAGGGTACTACTGTCTGCAGGCGGCCACTGAGCCATCTGGGCTCTGTGCTACAGGTAAGCTGTTAGATCTGGTTATCATTACAGATTACACTGTCAGGTATACTGTCAGTAGTTACAGAGTGCAGTGAACAGTAGTTGTTAGATATGCTGTAAGTTGTTTCATATTACAGTGAACAGTACTTGGTGTTAAAAATGCTGAGTACAGAAAGTGGCTTAATTGTCAACTGCTTGTAAGAAAGATACCACATGCACATAACAGGTAGATAATAATTACATTGTTTCATAGGAATTATCATTTAAATGCAGAAAATTTATGATGTTTTGAGTAAAGAGACCCTTTCTACACAATGAAGTCTTTTTATTCAGCCGATGTTTTGGTGACCGTCTGTCACCTTCCTCAGTGTAGAAAGAGTTTCTTGACTCAGTGACTTATCAACCTGATGAAACTATTCACAGTGTATGATGTTTGTAATACTGAAGACATGGTGATGTTTTGTTTGTTAGGCCATTGGTGCCCAGCCGGCACGGCTACAGCAACAGAGAACCCCTGTCACGGTGGCTCGTACTCCAACAACCAGGGGAACACCCGCTGGGAAGACTGTGAGGACTGTCCCGAGGGCGCCTACTGCCCCGTGGCTTCATCCTTACCTACCGAGTGTCCTGCTGGAACCTACAACTCGGAGATTGAACAGGACGATCTGTCAGACTGTGTGGACTGTACAGCCGGCCACTACTGCAACGGAACTGGCAATGTTGAACCTGTGCCCTGTGGGAAAGGCTTTTATTCTGTAAGCAGTTGAACTTGAAAATATTGAACATAATAATCATATGTATACTGACAGCTTTATGTAGCAGCTATGCCTGTTAAAATATAGAAACGTAAAAGGCATCTGGCAAAATATCAGGTGGAAAACGTAATTTTGGCTTTTTCCTGTGTCTGCATTGTGTGTTTGCGTGTTTGATTTAATCATTTGAATGATGCTACATGTAGCACTTGGGTGCAGTTTTCACCTCACTACAGACCAGAAAAGGTCAGGCACAGGACATTGGGTCCTAGAAGCAGGAAGTTGTCGGTTTTCTGTTGACAGGATATCAGTACAAATATCAATATAGACATAAACAGAGAAATACACTATTGATAAAACAAGAAATTCACAAAAACTTATGTGTGAATCTCTGTCTTCTTGATTTACTTCTACTTTTCAGGCTGAAGGTTGGTCGGAGTGCAATCCTTGTGACCCGGGCCACTGGTGTGACTCGGAGACGACCAGTCAGGCCTACATGCTGGCTGAACTCATCTGTCCAGCTGGGATGTGGTGCAAGGCCGGTCGGGACAAACCTCCAGACCTACAGACTGACCCCTGCCCAACTGGTTACTACTGTCTCAGGGGAAACATTGTGAGTACATAATGCATATTCTGTGACCTACATTCTGTGCTTAGCCACCTTTTTCATATTCTGGAGCACTTCATTGTTATATCATGTCTTATATCATGTCTTATATCATGGTACGCAGTTTGTCCAGTTTCAGCCTGCTTGAAAATTCCACGACATCAAAATTGTACAATGACCTATGACAGATGTGACAGGATCAGATGAGATGCTAACACTCTAAGGTTATACACATGTTGTACATGTAGCAGTGGAAAAATGCCTTCAAACTAGACATGCCATCATGCTTACATCCTATCTGAAATGTTTTTGCACCATTTCTGCACAGGATCCCAACCCTGTACCGTGTCCCAATGGTACCTACAGCGATGAACTTGGTCTCCAGACTGAGGACGAGTGTCAGATCTGCCCTGCTGGGAAGTACTGCTGGCCAGGGGGACTGTCTGCTCCTGTCAGTATTCTGGATTTTATGACTCTGTGAATATACATAGATTTAGAAAGAAGAAAAGAAGTAGGGTTAATGTCTTGAATTCTATTGTTGATGTCATGTCGGAGATGTTTATCCATAGCAATCATTGGGTATTCAGATCCCAAAGCTTTCTCTGTGTATAGGTTTCTTCAGGCTAAGGGTACAGTACATTGAAAGATTATACTTTAGTCTATTAGAATCTTGTTATAACCATACAATGTAAAACCTACAATGTACATGAAGAGGAGAGGAAATGGTGTAACTGTGGTAGGTGGTAGAATTAAGTCACTTCATCAACTTGGCTGCTGACAGACATTCCCTGACATGGGGTCAAGGGAAGAGGCTGCTTACAGTAGTCTAACTTGCGTGGAGGTATTGTTGTTTTTGCAGTTATACAATGTAAATGTTTGCCGTGCAGGCTGACGACTGTCCGGGTGGACATTTCTGCCCAGAGGGTACCGGTTGGATGTACACCAACCCCTGCCCACAGGGCTTCTACCTGAACGCTTCAGCAGGAGAGTCCTTCCAGGGCTGTACCCTGTGTATCTCTGGGTACTACTGTGATGAGGAGGGGCTAGCCTGGCCAAAAACCTGTCCTGAAGTAAGCTAGACCCATATTTCCATCAAGTTGATTTAGCTTTTTTGTCTAAGAAAAAGTGAAAGCTACTTGTTGATGTGTAATTGACAGGTCTGGTATCAGATTTCCATTTACGGGTAACAGAGCATTTATTATGATTTTAGACTACAACACTGTCACTGATTTGTTGATTGGTTCAGAATTTTGAAGTTATTCAGTATATGATCATGTTGTATCTCTGTATCCTTATTATGATTTCATTTCTGTGAATTTCTGTATGTAGGTTTGATTTCTGTTATGTTAATATGTACCAATTTTTCCTATGTTATCTGTTTCTGGGGCCCTTTGAAAATCAACAAATTGTGGTAGGGGCTACCCACTAAAGATTGAATATTACTAGTCAGATATAAGTCAAAATAAATCCTTTGTGCTGCCCATTGGTAACACCTATTGTTTCCCATAGGGTTATTACTGTCCCACTGGCAGTAACTTTGCCCAGCCATGTCCCCTGGGAACGTACAGTAACTCCACAGGCCTGCGGGTGAGTTCAGACTGCGTGGCGTGTCCTGGAGGATGGTACTGTGACGGGCTGGCCCTGACCCAGCCGGCCGGACAGTGTGACGCTGGGTTCTACTGCAGGTCCAGGGCCTCCTCATCGGTATGTAGTACTGTAAAATGCAGTTACTTTCCCAATGGTGATATTTTTCTCGGGCCATGATAACCTTCGATAAAGGTGTTCTGGACTGTACGGTCTGGGCTTCCATGGCTTCCTTAGAATACTTCAAACGCATTTTGCCCTAACTGCATGCGCCGCTTCCAAAGATTCAAATACAAGATTCAGACATTGGAATTGATGTTGTTGCATTTTTTTTGGTTTAGGGACACTAGATTTTTGCTCATTTCACATTGAAATGCATGTTTTCTTGGAAGTGTTTGAAGATTGTGGTTGAAACAGTTCAACCACAAACTGGTGAGAGAATAGAAATACAAGATGCATATTTGCCATTCTATTAAAGTCTTGGAATATGAAGTAACAGAGAATCTTTGTCTACAGGCTCCACCAGATGACCTGACCGGTGGGGTGTGTCCAGCCGGTGGGTACTGTCCAATAGGCTCGGCCATCCCCACGTCATGTCCACAGGGAACATACAGTAACTCCTCAGGTGCAGCAGGGCCAGAGGACTGTGTCCAGTGTGATCCTGGGTGAGAACACATTCTAACTGTTCTAATGTACTGTACTGTACATACATATACTGAGACATACACTGGGTTTAAAGTGGATTTTATTTGTGTATTGACTGGTACCAGGCCTATTTTGAATGAAGCGTGGAAGAAATAATAGCAATCATGGTTTGCTTCAACTCTTTTTAGTTTGATCCATACTTAAAATTGCAAGTTGTGCACCAGATACTATTTCAATGGCTGCAGCAAGAAATTTTCAATTGGAAGACTTTGGCACAATGGTATAAACTTAGTAATACTTGTCTACTTGATAGGGTTTTGCAGTTGCTGTACAAAAAAGTTTTGGACAAAATATTTTCATGAATTAGTTAGAACAAAAATAGATAATGGCAGAATGGTAGCATCTGGTAGATCCTAACTGACAGTATGTGGTGTTTTCCAGATATTACTGTGCTGGAGACACCAACCCAGAGCCTACAGGACCATGTGACCCTGGGTACTACTGTACGGGTGGAGCATCCAGTCCCAACCAGCTCGAGACTCCAGCTGGCAGCTACACGGAGGCAGCAGCATACAACCCCAAACCCTGCCCTGTTGGCACATACCAAACTGTAAGTCAGGCTACCACAATCTAAGGGCTTTTGCAAAACTTGCAATACTATATGTTACACATAGTCTGATTGAATCATGCATCCCTGACTCTAATGAGGCCCAGAACAGCAAGGACTTGTGAGACACGATATCTAATTTAGAGAAAAAAGATAACTTAAAATTTTTTAACTTTGAACATGTTTTTCATTGTGAATACATGTATACATGTATCACTCTTAGTGAGCCATGATAGACCATACATATACACACTTATGGCTTGTCACATCAAACTCTCAGCTTGCAATTTAGGTTTCTGTCCTAGATAAAGTATGTCAGACAATCTCTTTGGTTGTGCCAATAAACGTGCAAAAACTCCCAGAGCCTTCTCCCAGAGCTTTGAAATCTCTGATTTCTTGTTGTATACATTTGCCTCTCTGATTTATTAATATGTTTATGACTTGTTCTTGTCTCCCCTGTAGTCCCCTGGCCAGGCCAGTTGTGATGACTGCTTGCAGAGTTACTACTGTAACGGCACAGGATTGGTTGCCCAGTTAATCTGTCCTCCCGGGTCCTATTGTCCACCAAGGAGTGCTGTACCCACACCATGTCCACCGGTAAGGATTTTAAAACACCATGAAACCTCCCTTTCCCTCCTATCATGAAATAAAACCATGTCATAAGCTTCACAATTAAATACAGTATCATCTGATGTAGTGTAACTGAACTCTGTGTGTCCCTTTTGTATTCTTCCAGGGAACTTTCCGTAGTGCGACTGGTGCATATGAGGAACCCCAGTGTGAACCCTGTTCTCCTGGTCAGTACTGCACAGCCTATGGCCTGGCCTCTCCCCAGGGACCCTGTGCTGCCGGGCATTACTGTACACTGGGAGCAAATGTCTCCACTCCTGTAAGTCCTGACACATCAGTTATTACCTTCGCCAAGAATTGGAGAAGGTTATGTTTTCCTGGCCGTGTGTGTGTGTGTGTGTGTCTGGCAACAGCATAACTCGAGAAAGCTTAGATGGATTATCTTGATATTTGATAGGTGGGTAGGTCTTGATGAGAGTTCGAACTGATTAGATTTTGGGCCCCCTGGCGGCTTGTTATGGTACTGCAGCTGAACTTCCGGTTTTGATATCCCATGATCCAGACATGCTAGGGTGACGAAATTTGCATGGTAGGTAGCTCTCGTGCTGGGGAAGAAGTGACGTGCGTTTGGGCCCCCTAGCTGCTTGCTCTGGAACTGCAGGGGCGTTAGTTGAAAAATGTTTAAAGGCTGATAACTCAAGAACCGGTGGATGGATCGTCGTGATTTTTGGCATGTAGGTAGCTGAAGTGATGCTTGACATAATGATATTACAATTATGCAAATATTAATGTAATTTGCATAATTAATGAGGAAAGTCTATTAATCAGCTGCATTCCATGATAGGACTATTCAAGCATGTGTCATACATAATTGAGAACGGCAGAAATACAGGCAGATATCAATAATGCAAATGAGGACTTAATTTGCATAATTAATTAGAAAATGTTATAATTACATAGTGGTAACTGCCTGGAATTTCATACTTGGGATATTTGAAAGTTATGTAAAGGTGAACATAATTAAACATAACTTATTCAAATAAGGACCTCATTTGCATAATTTATGAGGAAATACTATAATGGCATTCTTTGATAAGATAAGACTGTCTTCTGGTGTAGAATATGATCTACAGATATAATTGATGCAATATAGGATCCTATTTGCACAATCAGTAATTAATCTATAATTTCTTAGTCCATAAAGGCTAACCTCATTTGGCGAAGGTATGAGATCGTGGAACTCTAGTTATGTACATGTTACCACAAG
>NW_017803932.1:2232319-2236662 GCF_001625305.1 Branchiostoma belcheri | reverse complement strand
ATCAAAATTGTACAATGACCTATGACAGATGTGACAGGATCAGATGAGATGCTAACACTCTAAGGTTATACACATGTTGTACATGTAGCAGTGGAAAAATTCCTTCAAACTAGACATGCCATCATGCTTACATCCTATCTGAAATGTTTTTGCACCATTTCTGCACAGGATCCCAACCCTGTACCATGTCCCAATGGTACCTACAGCGATGAACTTGGTCTCCAGACTGAGGACGAGTGTCAGATCTGCCCTGCTGGGAAGTACTGCTGGCCAGGGGGACTGTCTGCTCCTGTCAGTATTCTGGATTTTATGACTCTGTGAATATACATAGATTTAGAAAGAAGAAAAGAAGTAGGGTTAATGTCTTGAATTCTATTGTTGATGTCATGTCGGAGATGTTTATCCATAGCAATCATTGGGTATTCAGATCCCAAAGCTTTCTCTGTGTATAGGTTTCTTCAGGCTAAGGGTACAGTACATTGAAAGATTATACTTTAGTCTATTAGAATCTTGTTATAACCATACAATGTAAAACCTACAATGTACATGAAGAGGAGAGGAAATGGTGTAACTGTGGTAGGTGGTAGAATTAGTCACTTCATCAACTTGGCTGCTGACAGACATTCCCTGACATGGGGTCAAGGGAAGAGGCTGCTTACAGTAGTCTAACTTGCGTGGAGGTATTGTTGTTTTTGCAGTTATACAATGTAAATGTTTGCCGTGCAGGCTGACGACTGTCCGGGTGGACATTTCTGCCCAGAGGGTACTGGTTGGATGTACACCAACCCCTGCCCACAGGGCTTCTACCTGAACGCTTCAGCAGGAGAGTCCTTCCAGGGCTGTACCCTGTGTATCTCTGGGTACTACTGTGATGAGGAGGGGCTAGCCTGGCCAAAAACCTGTCCTGAAGTAAGCTAGACCCATATTTCCATCAAGTTGATTTAGCTTTTTTGTCTAAGAAAAAGTGAAAGCTACTTGTTGATGTGTAATTGACAGGTCTTGGTATTTCCATTTACGGGTAACAGAGCATTTATTATGTTTTTAGACTACAACACTGTCACTGATTTGTTGATTGGTTCAGAATTTTGAAGTTATTCAGTATATGATCATGTTGTATCTCTGTATCCTTATTATGATTTCATTTCTGTGAATTTCTGTATGTAGGTTCGATTTCTGTTATGTTAATATGTACCAATTTTTCCTATGTTATGGACTGTTTCTGGTCCCCTTTGAAAATCAACAAATTGTGGTAGGGGCTACCCACTAAAGATTGAATATTACTAGTCAGATATAAGTCAAAATAAATCCTTTGTGCTGCCCATTGGTAACACCTATTGTTTCCCATAGGGTTACTACTGTCCCACTGGCAGTAACTTTGCCCAGCCATGTCCCCTGGGAACGTACAGTAACTCCACAGGCCTGCGGGTGAGTTCAGACTGCGTGGCATGTCCTGGAGGATGGTACTGTGACGGGCTGGCTCTGACCCAGCCGGCCGGACAGTGTGACGCTGGGTTCTACTGCAGGTCCAGGGCCTCCTCATCGGTATGTAGTACTGTAAAATGCAGTCACTTTCCCAATGGTGATATTTTTCTCGGGCCATGATAACCTTCAATAAAGTTGTTCTGGACTGTACGGTCTGGGCTTCCATGGCTTCCATGGCTTCCTTAGAATAATTCAAACGCATTTTGCCCTAACTGCGTGCGCCACTTCCAAAGATTCAAATACAAGATTCAGACATTGGAATTGATGTTGTTGCATTTTTTTTTGGTTTAGGGACACTAGATTTTCGCTCATTTCACATTGAAATGCATGTTTTCTTGGAAGTGTTTGAAGATTGTGGTTGAAACAGTTCAACCACAAACTGGTGAGAGACTAGAAATACAAGATGCATATTTGCCTTGGAAGTCTTGGAATATGAAGTAACAGAGAATCTTTGTCTACAGGCTCCACCAGATGACCTGACCGGTGGGGTATGTCCAGCTGGTGGGTACTGTCCGATAGGCTCGGCCATCCCCACGTCATGTCCACAGGGAACATACAGTAACTCCTCAGGCGCAGCAGGGCCGGAGGACTGTGTCCAGTGTGATCCCGGGTGAGAACACATTCTAACTGTTCTAATGTTCTGTACTGTACATACATATACTGAGACATACACTGGGTTTAAAGTGGATTTTATTTGTGTATTGACTGGTACCAGGCCTATTTTGAATGAAGCGTGGAAGAAATAATAGCAATGGTTTGCTTCAACTCTTTTTAGTTTGATCCATCCAAGTTGTGCACCAGATAATATTTCAATGGCTGCAGCAAGAAATTTTCAATTGGAAGACATTGACACAATGGTATAAACTTAGTAATACTTGTCTACTTGATAGGGTTTTGCAGTTGCTGTACAAAAAAGTTTTGGACAAAATATTTTCATGAATTAGTTATAACAAAAATAGATAATGGCAGAATGGTAGCATCTGGTAGATCCTAACTGACAGTACTAGTATGTGGTGTTTTCCAGATATTACTGTGCTGGAGACACCAACCCAGAGCCTACAGGACCATGTGACCCTGGGTACTACTGTACGGGTGGAGCATCCAGTCCCAACCAGCTCGAGACTCCAGCTGGCAGCTACACGGAGGCAGCAGCATACAACCCCAAACCCTGCCCTGTTGGTACATACCAAACTGTAAGTCAGGCTACCACAATCTAAGGGCTTTTGCAAAACTTGAAATACTATATGTTACACATAGCTTGATTGAATCATGCATCCCTGACTCTAATGAGGCCCAGAACAGCAAGGACTTGTGAGACACGATATCTAATTTAGAGAAAATTTTTTAACTTTGAACATGTTTTTCGTTGTGAATACATGTGTACATGTATCACTCTTAGTGAGCCATGATAGACCATACACACTTATGGCTTGTCACATCAAACTCTCAGCTTGCAAGGTTTCTGTCCTAGATAAAGTATGTCAGACAATCTCTTAGGTTGTGCCAATAAACGTGCAAAAACTCCCAGAGCTTTCTCCCAGAGCTTTGAAATCTCTGATTTCTCGTTGTACACATTTGCCTCTCTGATGTTGTTGTTCTTGTCTCCCCTGTAGTCCCCTGGCCAGGCCAGTTGTGATGACTGCTTGCAGAGTTACTACTGTAATGGCACAGGATTGGTCGCCCAGTTAATCTGTCCTCCCGGGTCCTATTGTCCACCAAGGAGTGCTGTACCCACACCATGTCCACCGGTAAGGATTTTAAAACACCATGAAACCTCCCTTTCCCTCCTATCATGAAATAAAACCATATCATAAGCTTCACAATTAAATACAGTATCATCTGATGTAGTGTAACTGAACTCTGTGTGTCCCTTTTGTATTTTTCCAGGGAACTTTCCGTAGTGCGACTGGTGCATATGAGGAGCCCCAGTGTGAACCCTGTTCTCCTGGTCAGTACTGCACAGCCTATGGCCTGGCCTCTCCCCAGGGACCCTGTGCTGCTGGGCATTACTGTACACTGGGAGCAAATGTCTCCACTCCTGTAAGTCCTAACACATCAGTTGTTATGTACATGTTACCACAAGCATAGTCCACATCTCAATACAAAAGTGTGGTCTCTTAATCGTAACTTAAAATATGAAATGGTTTGAGTATCAAGAATGTTTCCTACTGAATAATGATATATTGCCTATGGCTGCCTTACTTAAGCTTCTGTACCTTTTCCATATAATCTTACAAGATAAATGCATTATGATACATGTGTACATTTATTGGAATGCTTAGTTTACAATGTCAAAGACATGATTGTACAAACTGCATGTTGTCTATCTCAAGAATGCCCTCAGTTTGCGATGGTACACTGTACAACAATCGTACAATGAATGAATGAATGATACTTAGTGCCCAATCACTTAGTCTAAGAAATCATACAATGAGGTATGTGACCAGGGCATTACCCACAACTCTATGTCACTGTGTGGCATACTCATAAACATGACTGACTTGTGCTGATTTTTCAGACGGATGAAGAGACAGGAGGCCTGTGTCCACCAGGCTACTTCTGCCCAGAAGGGACCAGCGACCCGTACGCCAACTTTTGTCCCAACGGCACTTTCAGCAACACGACAGGCCTGCAGCAGGAGGGAGACTGTATCGACTGTTCTCCTGGGTATTACTGTGAGGGCCACGCCCTGCTGGAACCTGTGGGAGAATGTGCTCCAGGTACTGTCTTCTCATCTGTCATTAAGTCTAATTACTTGACTGTTGGTCCTGGTATGTTCTTCATCTGCTCAGTTTACCCACTCATTTTATGCACACATACATGTAGTCTATAACAGTGCTGTTTACATGTACATGTAAATC
>NW_017803932.1:2218193-2232299 GCF_001625305.1 Branchiostoma belcheri | reverse complement strand
GGTAGCTGAAGTGATGCTTGACATAATGATATTACAATTATGCAAATATTAATGTAATTTGCATAATTAATGAGGAAAGTCTATTAATCAGCTGCATTCCATGATAGGACTATTCAAGCATGTGTCATACATAATTGAGAACGGCAGAAATACAGGCAGATATCAATAATGCAAATGAGGACTTAATTTGCATAATTAATTAGAAAATGTTATAATTACATAGTGGTAACTGCCTGGAATTTCATACTTGGGATATTTGAAAGTTATGTAAAGGTGAACATAATTAAACATAACTTATTCAAATAAGGACCTCATTTGCATAATTTATGAGGAAATACTATAATGGCATTCTTTGATAAGATAAGACTGTCTTCTGGTGTAGAATATGATCTACAGATATAATTGATGCAATATAGGATCCTATTTGCACAATCAGTAATTAATCTATAATTTCTTAGCCATAAAGGCTAACCTCATTTGGCGAAGGTATGAGATCGTGGAACTCTAGTTATGTACATGTTACCACAAGCATAGTCCACATCTCAGAACAAAAGTGTGGTCTCTTAATCATAACTTAAAACGTGAAATAGTTTGAGCATCAAGAATGTTTCCTACTGAATAATGAATAATGGATTATATTGTCTATGGCTGCATCGCTTAAGCTTCTGTACCTTTTCCATATAATCTTACAAGATAGATGCATTATGATACATTTATTGGAATGCTTAGTTTTCTATTTCAATTTCAATGACATGATTGTACAAACTGCAGAATGCTCTCAGTTTGAGATGGTACAACAATCGTACAATGAATGAATGAATGTTACTGTGATTGGGCACTAAGAAATCCTACAATGAGGTTGTGACCAGAGGTTTACCCACATCTCCATGTCACTGTGTGGCACACTCATCAGTATGACATACTTGAACAGACTGCCTTAAACTGACTTGTGCTGATTTTTCAGACGGATGAAGAGACAGGAGGCCTGTGTCCACCAGGCTACTTCTGCCCAGAAGGGACCAGCGACCCGTATGCCAACTTTTGTCCCAACGGCACTTTCAGCAACACGACAGGCCTGCAGCAGGAGGGAGACTGCATCGACTGTTCTCCTGGGTATTACTGTGAGGGCCACGCCCTGCTGGAACCTGTGGGAGAATGTGCTCCAGGTACTGTCTTCTCATCTGTCATTAAGTCTAATTACTTGACTGTTGGTCCTGGTATGTTCTTCATCTGCTCAGTTTACCCACTCATTTTATGGACACATACATGTAGTCTATAACAGTGCTGTTTACATGTACATGTAAATCATACATATAACCCATAATATGCATTACAAGAATACAGACTGAAACAAAATAGATCCAAGTTCATTCAGTAACTGTCCTGTTGAGTCCAGTAGTTATTCTATAATAATTCTATAATTGATGAGATATGTGGTAGACAAAATTTCTTTTCAGTATCTGGTAGTTTGATGTAGTTAGTTAGCCCTGACCATACCTGTGACTTCCCTACAGGGTTCTTCTGCTCCGGAGGTGCGCTGTACGCCCGCCCCACAGACGAGGCGCAGCATGGCGGAGAGGCCTGTCCGACCGCTCACTACTGTCCCGGGGGAACAGCCGACCCACTGCGCTGTGCTAACGGGACTTACGTCAACGAGACAGGAAACTCACAATGTTACCCATGCCCAGCAGGTACACCTTACATCTGTTTAACATGTGGCTTCTATTGGCCTGACCAGTAGAAAGACTGCTAGAAGTCTGATGCTTCCCTGAAATTGCATTAAATTTTGGTGCCTTTAAGTTTGAAAAGAGTTGATATGTTAGACCTGTTGAAATTAAGGCCATGTACCTGTTTACCACCCTGTGTCCTGCAGGTTACTATGTGACAGATGGAGACGGTAACCACCTCCTGCCCTGCCCACAAGGCTACTACTGCCCCGAGGGGACAGGCTACGACCACAAACCCTGTCCCAGGGGCACGTACAACCCTGAGGAGAGAATCGGCAGTGAGGACGGCTGTCTGGATTGTTTTGCCGGTAAGATTTGTTCCTTGTAATGAGATAAACTATTGGATAAATTCTCTGAAGAGTCAGATATTTCTGACAGCATCAGATTCTGCTATCTTTCAGCAGTGAGGCAGAGAAAGCTGTCCAACAACACACTACTGTCCGTTAACTATTATATAATATTTTGTTTTCTATGTTGTCTCGTAGGGAAATACTGTTCTGGGTTAGCTGTGTCCAGTTTTGAAGAAGCCAACTCTACATCTGGTCCCTGTGATCCTGGTTACTATTGCATATCAGGTACAGAATACTTCCACATTCATTTGGAAATTTCATGTAATGCATCAGTAGTAAATTCTAAAGTTAACTTTATTTACTACAAGATGTAAGTGAGTGACTCATGCTTCAAAATGATTGATACTATATGTGTGAAATTATCTGACGTGGTTTGTGAACTTCTGTCCTCAGGCATCAATGTCGAGTAACCCTGAACCGGGGACATTCCGAGGTAACGGTGGCCCGTGTCCTCCTGGCTTCTACTGCCCGTCAGGAACGTCCAACCCCGACCCCTGTCCCAGCGGCACCTACTCGGACCAGACCCACGTGGAGAGTGTTGCCGGCTGTACCGACTGTGCTCTGGGGCAGTACTGCAGGTCCACTAACCTGACTGCACCCACAGGACCGTGTGATCCCGGCTTCTACTGTCTCCGAGGGAATCGTCCACCCCAACCCTACAGGTCAGGAGGGAGACTTGCTCACATGTGTCTCAGTGTTGTAGTTGTTATTATAGTTGGCATGCTTGTGCAGGTTATGTATTTGTTTACACGCTAATTCATCTTTACCCTCAGAGAACGGAAACAAACTGTTGTAGGTCAGTTTCTTCTTCCATTCCAAACAAGCTCATTATACTACGTTGCTATGTGCTACCTGTGTACAAGACTATGTACTACTAGTACTGTGTGTTCACTTCAGGGGACGATGCGTCAATGGGCGGGCCCTGCTGGATTGGTCACTACTGTCCAGGAGGAACGTCCTACCCACTGGGCTGTCCAGCAGGAACCTACAACAACCTGACCCAGCAGGCCGAGTGTGCAGACTGCCCAGCCGGGTACTACTGCCCTGAGAACTCCACCACCTACGAGACTTACCCTTGTCCTGTGGGACACTACTGTCCTAATGGTAATAGTGGTTAACTTTGTGTTTTTTTGTTTGTGCTGTTATTACTGTTGGGTACCGAGGTATAATTGTTTGGTGTATTTATTTATGTGTTTGTAATGTTGAGTGACAGGTCACAAAAGGTCAAACACAGGAAGTCAGGTCACATTCAGTTGAGTTCATTGTGTAATATCTGCACTGTATTTAATGTAGTGCACTTCTCAGTTAGTCGGGCTAATCCATGTGCTGTTTTTTTTTTACTTGTTAGGGACAAGATACTCTAGTGAATATCCATGTCCACGAGGATATTTCCGAGGTACAGAGATGGGCCAGTCTGTGGAGGACTGCTCGCCATGTACAGCTGGGAGCTACTGTCTGGGGGGAGAGGCCTCGCCTACAGCACTGTGTAACCCAGGTAAGGGCTGACTAGCAGTACAAACAGGTCTGATATATGTAATTTAAGGTAGTAATATGGGTAGAGAATGCGATCTGTCAGAATCTGTAATTCTACCAGTTTACATGGACTCTATCACTCCTTGCTATGGGGTATTATTTTCTATGATTCTTGGTGCTGATTGGTCATCTCTAACTTAATTCTTGGTGTAGTGTCTCTCCTTGGTGCTGATTGGCCATCTTGAACTTGAAACTCTGTGTGGTGTCTCCCATTGGTGCTGATTGGCCATCTCAATCTTAAAACTCTTGATGTGGTGTCTTTCCTTGGTGCTGATTGGTCATCTCAAACTTTAAACTGTTCTTGTGGTGTCTTTCCTTGGTGCTGATTGGCCGTCTCAAACTTAAAACTGTTTTGTGGTGTCTCACGATGGTGCTGATTGGCCATCTCAAACTTCAAACTGTTCTTGCGGTGTATGTCCTTGGTGCTGACTGGCCATTGCAAACTCAAAACTCTTGATGTGGTGTCTCTTCTTGGTGCTGGTCAGTTGTTTCCCACTTAAACTCTTGGTATTGTGTCCTTCCATGGTGCCGATTGGCCATCTCTAATCTCTTGTTACACTAACCTGGGTGTGTGCGTTTACTAATTACACATGCCAACGCATGCATTTAGTTAAGGGTGCAGTGTTGACACTATTCTTCTTTTCTTTTGCAGGATGGTATTGTGTAAATGCAGCCTGGAGCCCTCAACCCAATGACTACACCCTGCTGGACTACAGCAGCTATGGAGACTGCCTTTGTCCGGCTAACACCACGGGTGGACAGTGTCGACCTGGCTTCTTCTGTCCACAGGGATCCCAGGAACCCACTTCCTGCACAGCTGGCTCCTACTGTGCTACTCCAGGTGCGATTCAAACCTATAGATATTCTTTAAAAATATCTGACAGCAATATATCTGAGTTGACGTATTGAGAACTTATGTAAAATTATGCAGATTATTTTCTCGCAATAAGGTGCTTCCAGAAAAATGTTAATGATATTTGTTAAAACACCCCAAGTTCTCGCCAGCAGGTAAGTTTGTGCAGACACATATTTTGAGCATACAATATGTTTTGTATAAGAGCACCCTTCGAAACTCCAATGCGTGGAGTTGTCCCAAGTATGTTGTAATTGCGTCTAAGTTATCTTTCAAATGGTTACATTGCAGGCCTGTCCAGTGCTACTGGCCCGTGTCTGGAGGGGGTACTACTGCAGTGGAGGTGCCAGTCGGTGGGACCCGACAGACGGCACCACAGGAAACATCTGTCTTCCAGGCAGATACTGTGGTAAGCAAGCAGACACAACCAAACCATCCTGGCAGTTTTCTACTGCAGATTAGTGAACAAGCAGTTACTCATTTCCTCTGTGTGTGGAGGTATTTTTATGGGTGTGTTTTTTGTGTATTCGTACAGTTGAGTGATGGAATGTGGGTGGGGAAATTTCCTAACCACAGACCACAGAAGGTCAGCTACAGGAGGCTAGGTCCCAGAGCTGGCTGGTAGCAGAAAGAAGTTGGCAGTGAGTCTGTGGGGGCAGTGCCAGTGGGAAAATACATATATTAGATAAAGCACATGTACATGTTTTTGTCTGTCTTCCACCAAACTTTCAAATTAGCCTTTGAAGGTACTGATTGGCGTGATAATAATCCTGATTCTTGTTTCAAACAACAGAAAATGGAACAGGCATCCCGTCTCTATGCCCAATTGGCACATACACCAACTCTACTGGCAGGAGAAGTGTCCAGGACTGCCTCCCTTGCACGGCTGGCTACTATTGTGAGACCCCTGGACTCACAGAACCCACAGGACCCTGCTCTGCTGGTGAGAACCCTGTCATGTACATGTATCTCTTTAACTTGTATCTAGTAAGTGCCCAGTTACAAATGTTGCACAGTCAATGTAAAATTCCAAACTGATCATGAATACAATCTTGGAACAGTCATACATGTGTCATGCAAAATTCAGCTGCCTTGATATGGAAAAACTGTCCTAGATCCTTATTGGGGATTGGTTCTGTCACAGCCTGCTTTCAAATTCTATGGCATCAAAATCATATATTAGACAACCTACGACAAATGCGACTGTGCCATACCTTTATTCTCCCTTGCAATAAAGGTCTCCCTAGTTGACGCCATGCATTGAACTGATGGCATGTTTTCCTCCAGGGTACTACTGTCCAGAAGGCCAGAACATCAGTGACCCATTCCCCTGCCCAGCTGGCTATTACTGTGAAATGGGCAGTTTTGAGCCAACAGCATGTGATTCAGGCACCTGGCAAGACCAGGAAGGACAGCCCCAGTGCAAGGAATGCCCATCAGGTATGGATGTTATATTCAGGTTGGCAGATTTCTGGGGACCGTTAGGGATTTGAACCCACAACCTTCAGATTCTAAGTCAGACTCTGTAACCTTTACATACTATGAGACAACCTTGCCAACTTATATTTACTATGAACGAAATACATGTAGACCAGGTCCTGCTGTTTATGTTAACAGGATATTACTGTGATCGGAACAACACCCCAGTAGTGGACTACAGCAGGTACCCCTGCCCTGTGGGGTACTTCTGTCCCAATGGAACTGAGTTTGCCACCCAACACGGCTGTCCCCGTGGGACCTACAGCAGTGCCAGCATGCTGGAGAGGAGTGATCAATGTGACCCTTGTCCTCCAGGGAAATACTGCCAGGACACTGGGCTCAGTACAGTCACAGGTACTGTAAAGTTTGACACAAATACCACCAGTTCATAATCATAATGATGATCACAATGCTGTATGTGACCAAGCCCAAACTTAGCAACAAAAGTCCTTCCCACTATACACAAGTCATGTATACCTGTCCAGTCCGGCTGTGTTCAATGTATATGCCTTAGCCCTTTGGCCACACAGTTCTGCAAGCACAAATGACACTACAGCAGTGGTTTAGTTTACTGTAGTGGTTTGTGTTTAGCCCCAATATTATTTCCCATAAGCTCTGAGTGCTAAGCAGAAGTGGAACAGTTCATGTCTCTGTTAGGACTCAATTTGGGAAAACTCAGCAACAAAACATTTTTGCTAAGTTTGTTTTATATCATCATAATTATATAGATTAAACCTATGTCTATTTAGTTATACATTTGATTTACCAAATATTAACTAAAGCTGGATAACCATGTCTAGGTGACTGCAATGCCGGGTTCTGGTGTAAGAATGGATCGTGGTCGCAGGTACCGACCGATGGAGATACTGGAGAGAGCTGTCCAGAGGGACACTTCTGCATAGAAGGTCAGCTGTTTTCATTTTTTCACCTACTAAGGTATTGTTCAGGCAGAGTGGCTTACTCTGTGTGTAGTCCTGCTTTTTCATTTTTGTTCTGTATTTGCTTTACCAGATATTGTGGGACACTTCTGAAGTAAGAAATGACTTGTTAGGTCATAGCAGAATCTAAGTTTCAAAGAGGTTGACTGGACGGGATGTGCAGTGAAGTCTAACAAATTTTTCCTGGCCCCATTTGTTAAGAGCTTGGTGGTATCTGTACATTTATCTGATGTCTTTCTGTACAGGTACCCCTGCACCTGAAAGCTGTCCTGTTGGCACCTGGTCCAACAGTACAGAGCTGAAGGCAGCTGGCGACTGCTTCCCCTGCGCGGGAGGGTACTACTGCAATGGTACTGGACTCACCGAGCCTTCAGGACCATGTGATGCAGGGTTTGTACCCGTTACATTTCTCAATGCACCTTTAGATGACAAAATCTACACTTGTCTTGTATAATCGAGATAATGTCCGCAGTGGTTTTTTTACAGTCATCTTTCTATCACGAATTCACAACACAAAATATGTATTTCCAATATATTGTGGGATACATTTTTCTTTGATGTGATTGTGAGGTACTCAGCATAAGTCATTGATTTGTTAATGGCAAATGTGAGGACAACTAATGTCTTCAATGTTCACTTTGCCTTGTAGTATTTGTCATAATGACTTTAATTGCAATTTGGGTGTGAGCTTCCAAATGTAAAATTAATGTTTTACATGTAAGTTATATATACACATTCTTGCAATTTTCATATATGTTACTTTTCCAGGTAGATATTGAAGATATACCCCATGTTTGTGTTGACAGGTACTACTGCAACAACAGTGCCACCACACCAACACCAGATGACGGCGGTCTGACCGGTGCTCCATGTTGGGCCGGTCACTTCTGTCCGGAGGGCACTGCCCACCCCATCCCCTGTAGCCCAGGAACATACATGGTCACCACCCAGGCAGAAGCATGTGACCTCTGCACACCTGGCCACTACTGTGTGTCTGGCTTCGAGCCTCAGAGGTGTCCCATTGGTAGGTGTCCCATTTTTTCAGTTGAGTTCAGGTCTGTCTGAATTTTTATGTCACACAGTTTGCATAAAACTTTTGCATAATACATTTAGTACAGATAACCATGAATTACTGTAATAGTAACTGGTTTCTCTTGCATTGCTTTTTTGCCCCCAGGTTACTACTGTCCAGAAGGAACAGGCTTTGATTGGCAGGCCTGTCCCCCGGGAACGTTCAGCACAGCTGACGGCCTGGCGAACCAGACCCAGTGTACGCTCTGCTCCCCTGGCAAGTACTGCTCCCGGCCCAATGCCACGTCTGTGACTGATGACTGCGCTGCCGGGTACTTCTGCCAGGAGGGGTCCGACACAGCAACACCAGAGGTCACGTACACAGGTCAGTATGGAGATAGACTCATCCACAATTAGCAGTTTAACCAATGATAGCATGTCAATTAACAGTTTGACCAATGATAGCATGTCAATTAGCAGTTTGACCAATGAGAGAGCAGCTCCTTGTCCATCAGATATTTGCATTTTATGGTTTTGTTTTGCATTTGCTAGAGGTGAGCTGGGTTCTGGGATCAGTCTATTCACCAAGTATCCACAGATTTTTTTTTAAATTTGCTCATTGTAAAAGACCACTTCTGGGCACTTCTAGGCAACTAGATTTGGGTTATTGGAACAGCATCTCTTCTCCCTATGTCAGAAACGTCATTTCTCGAGAAAAGCTAGACTAACTTCCTGAAATTCATGAAAACTAATTTAGCAATTGCTAAAGAAACACTTATGAAGGATTGTGGCCTGATGTTTTACCAGGTGTGGCTGGAGTGTGTCCAGCTGGTCACTACTGTCCAGTAGGAACATCTACACCAGAGCCATGTCCGAGAGGAAGATTCAGTAACCTCACAAAACTCACCAACTTTGTAAGTTATCAATTTACAACAGTTTGCTTTTATACGAAATATGGCAATCAATTTTGAGTGTTTTTTGTCATTGAACTTATTTATGCTCTTAAAAATACAATGATGGACATACAAATACAAAAATTCTCATATTGCAGTAACCTCCACAATCATGTTTTAATATATAGAATGCATATTAACCTTATCCCTTCGTTTCTATTTTCAGACTGAATGTGAGTTGTGCCTGTATGGGCAGTACTGTGGGGAGGAGGGGCTGACAGAGCCAAGTGGGGACTGCCACGCTGGCTTCTACTGTCTGCGAGGAGCTCAAGATCCCAACAATCCCTCAGCTGACGGCACCAGTGGACCCTGCCCTGCAGGTACATACTGTTTAAAAATGCTACGACATCAAAATTATGCAATGATGTATCACAAATTTTTAGACCTGTTTGTGATGCTTTTCACTACATGTAATGAGCCATTATGTATAGTCTAAGCATCAACATAACCACATGAACATGTTTCAGGATTCTTCTGTCCAAATGGCACTTCGTTCCCCCTGGGGTGCCTCGCTGGAACCTACAACCCCCTGGAGGGTCAGGCAGAGTGTGTGGACTGTGAGCCGGGGTAAGTCTGCCCAGTTCAGGGTCCTGGAGATGATACATGAAATAATAATAATGTATTCTGCTGGGTTTGGCCAGATGCCATGTAGGAGTTTCTGTAGGGTCTTAATTTCAGTATTATTTTGGGTGGCTCAGTTGTGGGTTTGTGTCTCTGTCCTCGTTGCTTCTGTTGCATGGTGAATGGGAGGTGATTTTGACAGTTGATTGATAAGGAGGTCACACCTAAGCATGACCCAGTATGTTGCTGGTGGGCAGTATGTGGAGGAATTCAGGAAGTAGTCATCCAATTAAATTACGTCATACAACCAACCAGCCTCCACATTTCCAATATATTAACAAAAACTGGAAACACAAGATCTCAAAATACTTCCTGAATGTCTGAAATCTCTGATTTCTTGTAAGGAAGTTGCACCTGACTGACTCTAATCTTTACATGTACTGCTCAGATGTACAAGCCCTTGAGATAATGTATTAATTTATTCTGTTGTGCCCTTGCTGTTTAGGTACTACTGCCCTGCTAACTCAACAACATATCTGGACCACCCCTGCCCCATGGGCCACTACTGTCCCTCAGCTACAGAGTACGCTACTCAGCACCCCTGTGAAAAGGGTTACTACAACGACTATGTAGGCATGGCCAGCAGTGATGACTGCAAGCCGTGTGAACCAGGTCAGTTTGTTAGTTCTTACTGTTAGTTTATACTGTCTCAAGAAAAGAGGTCCAATCCAACAAGATACAATTGCGAGCCAGCTTTTAAACTAGAATAGTCATGTTATGCATATGTATTATGCCTTGTTGTTTGTTTGTCCTTTTCCTGTCCATAATACAATATCAAGGGGACAACTGGTGCATGCATATCATGTAAGAGGCAAATCTATCCAATACTGTTGACTAGACTATAAGCAGCAGGAAGATCAGCACCAAGGACAGGGCTTGTTTCTTTGTTTCAAGCAGGGCTATCTCCAGGATCCATCCCTTCTGTCCCTGGACATAAATTTAACCTTATCCCTAACAAAAATCTGAACTGCATGACATGACAAAATAGTACTGTTGCCTGAAAATGACAGATTTTACAATGAAAATTTGACTCAATGGAAATTGTTGTCATGTCCCAGGTTACTACTGTGGCAGTGCAGGTAGTCGGAACGTTACTGCCCCCTGTGCCCCTGGGTGGTACTGCATCAGAGGAGCTTGGTCAGCCCAGCCTACAGACCAAGGGGATGTCAACAACATCACCAGCAACTGTTTCTGTCCATCCAACTCTACTGGAGGTCAATGTCAGCCTGGAGAGTTCTGTCCTGCGGGATCCAGTCAACCCTTGCCATGCTCACCAGGTCAGTTTGTGGGGATTGTCTGTCCTTTGAGTGTCAGTCTTGTGTCAAATACCTCTTGCAAACCTGTCAGTCTTAATAGCTGGTGAAAAGAAAATTAAGTCACTGTATGTGTTCTGGTTTAATAAAGAGTGTATTTAATTCTGCATTGTAATTATAAACTTTAAGTTGAATGGATATAGTAAAAACATGTTGAGATGAGATGACTGTCAGTGTAGGTCATCAAAACCAACATTGTTATTGTTTTTAGTAGCTGAGCTTTGCGTTTGTGAAGCTTTTTGTCCTGACAGAGTAGGTTGACAGCAAGTAAGCAGGGGAGATCAACAGGCAGAATGACAGGAAGTCAAAGGTTACAGAATCTGGCCAGGAGACAGCAGGACTTACGGGTTGACAAGGGGGGATTTAGGAAGTGGAGGATTGCATGCTTCCCTGAAGTTTGAAATCACCAATTTAGTTTTTCAGTACTTGTTTTACAGGGAACATAGTGTGCTGTGTCTGATCAAAGTTCTGCAAGAATTGCATGGTTTGACTGCTGGATTGTTGTTTTCCAGGTTACTACTGTGAGCTTGCTGGCCAGGCTAATGTAACTGGGGAATGCTCGGCTGGGTACTACTGCAGCAGTGGTGCCGCCATCCCAACGCCTACAGACAACACAACTGGTGCTGAATGTCCAGCAGGCCACTACTGTCCACAGGGCACGGCTGACCCCCTTCCCTGTCCAGCTGGCTTCTACACCAACTCCAGCAGAAATACTGAGTTCATGGACTGCAGATCATGTCTGCCTGGTAAGATGTGAAACAATAACATGCACTTTAAATGAGATTTACCTTAAGTTAGTAGTATGGAGAAGGATCTAACTTTGTTCCAACACAAATTGTAGTGTGGGATAAGAAAGTGTTTTTTATGGCTATCAATGTACATACATTTTTTTTAAACATTGTGATGTACAGACATCTACATATGCAATACAATGTACAATGTGTGGCTAATCACAGGCGAGTATGTTCTTGAATTTACTATTTGAATACGCTAGGAGAAATCCTGGTAAAGAATATGATAGAATTGATTTTGGACATACAACCAGTTGGTGTGCAGTACTAACTGTGTTGCATCTGTTGTACAGGCTCTTTCTGTGGGTCAGTCGGCTTGGTTGAGCCCACTGGCCCCTGTGATGCCGGCTTCTACTGTCCCGGAGGTCAGAATGTCAGCAGTCCAGATGACTACATTTGCACACCTGGTCATTTTTGTGAGGAAGGTAGTGCTGATCAGGTGACCTGTGTGCCAGGCTCGTACCAGGATGATTTTGGGCAGGTGAGGTACAACAGACTGAGTATATCAAGAATACCAGCTACTCAACCACACCTACTTAGATATGCCTGCCTTGGTATATACATTTGTAATCATAGCCTAAGACATCCACAACGTTTGCTGCACAGTTTTAAGTCCCCCTGAGATACATAACAGATTACAAGGTTGCTGATCATGAATAGCAGGAGCACTTCATTGCTATAATCCTGTATCTTGTGACTCTTCTGTAAAGATTGTCATGTTACATGAAACATTGTTTTTGCTCAGTTTCTTCCTCTTCTTCTTCTTCTTCTCCAAACATATAAGAAATATCAATATCTCCAAAATTAAAGCTTGGAAAAAGTTAAAATTTGGCAAGCTGGTAGGTTGGTACTGAACCTTGACACTGAACCTTGGCCATTTTGTCAAATGCAGAATATTCGTCTATCCTTATACCCAATGAAATGGTAGGCAAGACCATGTGAAGGTAACATCCTGCATTTGCTTGCAAATGTTACCTCTCTAGTTAATCAATATTCTAACTTAATGTCATTTTTTTACTCTTGCAGGCCACCTGTAAGGAGTGCCCATCTGGGTTCTACTGTGACTCCACCCTGCAGAATGACACCCTCTGCACCCATGGAGTCCAGAACCCCCAGGTCTGTCCCGTGGGACACTACTGTCCCAACGGCACCAAGTACGCCACGGAGCACGGCTGTCCTAACGGCACCTACAGTGACCGCACCCAGCTGGAGGATGTTAGCGAGTGTACGCTGTGTCCAGGTGGACAATACTGCGGACAGGAGGGCTTACCTGCACCTACGGGTCAATGTGAACAAGGGTAAGGGAATATTAGGCAGAAGCTATGGGATTTTAGTTCTGCAAGTAGAGGTTGAAGAAAGATGATCACTAGTAATGTTTTGTATTTTATATTTGATCCAATTTAAACTTACATGTATTACTTTTAGGTACTGAAGTAAAAGTTTTGGGTTGCTGAGCTGTGGGTTTGTATCTCGACTTGTCCTAATAGCTTCAGTTGCATGATAAATGGGAAGTGATTTAATTTGACAGTTGATTGATAGGGAGGTCACACCTGAAAGTGACTCAGCATGTGGGGGGATGTAATTGATCAGTATGTGGAGGAATTCAAGAAGTGGTGTAATACCATAGTTCCATTACATTCACAAAAACCCAAAATGCTTTCTGTAGGGTTGTGAACTTGAAGTTAACCAAAACTCCAAATTTTTTGTGTCAGCCTGTCCACATTAGAAATCCAGACTGGCTTACTCATCATTTCCCTTTTGCAGGTATTACTGCATCTCAGGTGCCTGGACTGCCACACCTGATGATGGTGACACAGGTGACATCTGCCCACCTGGCTACTACTGTCCAGCTGGCACCAACACCACACTGCCCTGCCCACCTGGCACATACAATCCTACAACAGGTAAGGGTGCAGTCACAATTGCTGTAGGTTGTTGTAAGATTTTGATGTTGTAGGATTTTTAAGCAGGCTGTGTCAGAATCAACCTTCCGACAAGGATCTAAGTGTGACACATGCACAGCTATCACAAGAATGCCCTCTTTTTGATTGTACATTATGAAGGATTGCATACTAGATTCTCAGATTTCTTGTTCCTGCAGGTCTGTGGACTGAAGCCCAATGTCAGGGCTGTGAGCCTGGGCAGTACTGTCCCAGCTATGGCATGGGGATGCCCGAGGGAAACTGTAGTGCCAGGTACTACTGTAGTGGGAACGCCACAGACCCACAACCTACCGATGGCACAACAGGTACTCATCATCTATCATGTGTACAACAATTGTCCTCACACTATGTCATAATAAGGTTCCAAATAATAGTTTATTTGCAAACTCATGCTTGAAGGCTAATTGCAAAATAATATTCAGAATGTAAAATATTAAGAATATTAAATATTAAGAATATTAAAATATTAAGTAAAAATAGTACTACATGTACTCTATACATCTGTCTGGAGTCACTGAAGATGATGACCTTGTAACAATCTCATAAGGAAGTGTCCTATGTTGCTTAGTAAAAAAAATATAATAACATCAAACT
>NW_017803932.1:2142945-2218173 GCF_001625305.1 Branchiostoma belcheri | reverse complement strand
GACATCTGCCCACCTGGCTACTACTGTCCAGCTGGCACCAACACCACAATGCCCTGCCCACCTGGCACATACAATCCTACAACAGGTAAGGGTGCAGTCACAATTGCTGTAGGTTGTTGTAAGATTTTGATGTTGTAGGATTTTTAAGCAGGCTGTGTCAGAATCAACCTTCCGACAAGGATCTAAGTGTGACACATGCACAGCTATCACAAGAATGCCCTCTTTTTGATTGTACATTATGAAGGATTGCATACTAGATTCTCTGATTTCTTGTTCCTGCAGGTCTGTGGACTGAAGCCCAATGTCAGGGCTGTGAACCAGGGCAGTACTGCCCCAGCTATGGCATGGCGATGCCCGAGGGAAACTGTAGTGCCAGGTACTACTGTAGTAGGAACGCCACAGACCCACAACCTACCGATGGCACAACAGGTACTCATCATCTATCATTTGTACAACATTGTCAGAGCACTATGTAATAATAAGGAATAATTTGAGTAATTTACTTGCAAACTCATACCCAAAGGCTAATTGCAAGGTATTATTTAGAATGTGAAATATTAAGTCTTTAGAAATAGCCTATAGATCTATCTGGTGTATGATATGTACATCACTGAGGGAGATAGCCTTGTAAGGTCCTACATTGTATATCAATCTCATATTTATTTGAATGCATATACAAACATATAGCAAAATATATACATGAAATTATTCGTAACATTTTCACATTTCCTGCTTTTTAACAGGCAACAGGTGTCCAGTTGGTCACTACTGTCCGGCAGGGTCCGGACAGCCGATCCTGTGTGAACCAGGCACATACACTGACACAGAACTGACTGAGGAGTGCCTACTATGTACCCCTGGACACTACTGTATTACTGGCTCCAATCCACAGGTACTCATACATCTGTGGCCACCTTTCCATTCATGCTGGAATTCCTTGAACTAAAGCCAAAAATCATTACCTCTGTGTACAAAGGCAGGGCTCAAAATTCTTTTTTTTTTAATAGGCACGCTGGTGCACCCAACCTAAAAATTGGGTGCACGAAAAATTGTTTGGGTGCACCATATAAAATGAATTAAATAGAATGTCAGCAAAAGCTCAATGTTTTATTTCCAATGAAAAATATCACAACAGAGATTTTCTTATTTTTCTGACAGTTAGATGTCAAGAATATGCTGTATAGTAGCATACATTTAACATCTTTACATAGTATTTATTATGTAAACATAGGAAAATAGTTGGGTCTACTGGGGCACCCACAGAAAAACATGCACCCAGTATTGCGAGGCCTGAAAGTTATTTGTTCTGTGTCCATGTCCTGAACTTCCATCATGATGATCTGTTTCCCCAGGATTGCCCAGCAGGGTACTACTGTCCTGAAGGGACAGGTCATGTCTGGCAGTCCTGTCCTCTGGGCACCTATAGTGACAACACAGGCCTGAGTAACGTGACAGAATGTAAGCAGTGCACACCAGGACACTACTGTGACAGGCTCAATGCAACCACTACTGCAGGTTAGTTTGTGGACTCATGGCCCTGCTGACAGTACATGTTACAAGTGTTTTGGATTGTAGATTGCTAGTTAACTTGTGTTGATTAAAATAACTATATGGAAACATTCTATAGAGACCTTAAAATCAAATATCAAGGATGAAATACATCTTCAGTCATAAAAACATCCACTTTTACTTAATTGTTTGACAATGTTTTATTAAATTTCATAATCTGACCATGTGTGGCATCAGTGCTGTTTCTGAAATGCTCAGTCATCGTGATTAAGTTTGTTGCTAGATCTAGTGCTGACTGTAGTCTACATGTATGTTGTAACAGTTGTGATTTTCCCCTTCAGGTCTGTGTGCTGCTGGACACTACTGTACGAGTGGTTCAGACTCCAGAGAGCCGACCTCTGCAGCCAGTGGAGATGCCGGGATCTGTCCTGCTGGACATTACTGTGAACAGGGGACCGGGAACCCCCCACCCTGCCCCGCAGGAACCTTTAACAACAAAACCCAGGCCACCGACAGCAGCGACTGCCAACAATGTCTCCCTGGTCAGTGGGTTTGGTACACCCTTGCTTTTTGAATGGTTTTGGTTTGTCTTAAAGTTTGTGACACTGCTAAGACACAAGAAATGAGGTGAACTTGATGAATTAGGGGTCAAATAGGGGGAATTCAGGAAGCTGAGGACTGCATGTGCAGCCCTCCAACACTGTACAGTTTTTTTGCCCTAGTCCCGATTAAAGTGTTATATCATACACCTACAATTTCCTTGGTTTTTTCAATAACTTTAGGAAAACCCAAAACACTTTCCAGAAGTCTGAGATCTCTTTTTTCTTGTTCCATCTTCACCTTTTTGTGTCATTTTAATCATCCAGGTTGGTACTGTGAGCAGCAGGGTCTGGTGTTCCCTACTGGAGAATGTGAAGCCGGTTTCTACTGCACTCTGGGGTCCAACAGCTCCCGCCCATCAGAAGTCAGCGACACAGGAGGCCCGTGTCCTGCTGGCCATTACTGTCCCACAGGCACCAGCACTCCCCCGTCCTGTCCAGCTGGAGAGTACAGCCCTGCGGAACAGCGTGACAGCTGTCTGGACTGTCCTCCTGGCTACTACTGCATAGTCACAAGTACCAACTATACGGAGTGCCCAAAAGGTGAACTTTCTCAGTAGTGCCATCCCTATCCTTCACTTGTCTTGCATACTTGTATGTATACATTCAAGTCAAGATAATAGTTGCAGTTGATTGGATAGGCTTTTGTTGTCCAGTTGTTTCAGTAACTGTTATCTTGTGTATCTTAATACTTGGATTTTTAAGTTAAATCTAACCTTGATTGACTCTGAAAGATTTTTTGATTATATTTAACTTGTTGGGATGTGGAACAGTTAAAGAATTGTGTGTCTTGACTCGTATCAGTTCTAGCATACATGCAGTTATGGACAAACTATTTTTCCTAGGCCACTACTGCCCAGCAAAGACAGAATTTGCAGAGCAATACCCTTGCAACAACGGCACCTACAACAACCAGACAGCACAGAACAGCATGAGTGCCTGTCAGCTGTGCCTGGCTGGTCACTACTGTCCAGACATGGGCATGGCTGAGCCTGCAGGACTGTGTGCACCAGGGTGGTACTGTACTCTGGGGTCCTGGCAGAGACAACCCACGCCACTGGGGAATGATACAGGTCAGGGGATGGCTTTATTGTATTACCTCCATGGTATTGTTTTGGATGTGTCTGTGTTTGTGTCTGTTTCCACATATTTGTGTTCAGCATAACTTACTTAGGTCTGGATGCATGGTTTGTGATAATATTTGGTATGTGAGAAGACATACTTCAATGTCAAAAACTAAACAAAATTTTTCCAATTCCCACTGAGAGTTGAGAATATTCTTTCAGCCTGACACGAGGACTACACAATAATACATACCACTTGTTCCCACAGGTTCTACATGTAACTGTCCGGCACAGACAGTTGGTGGAAAATGCCGTGCTGGTACGTTCTGTCCTGAGGGTTCTGATTGGCCGACGCCGTGCACCCCTGGCTACTACTGTGAGAGCGATGAGCTGCCTGCTGTCAGCGGTCCCTGCCAGGCTGGCTTCTACTGTAACGGTAGTACCATCGTCTCCCAGCCGTACAACGACACCACCGGCGACGTGTGTCCTCAGGGACATTACTGCCCCACAGCCAGCAACTACCCACTAGCCTGTCCACCAGGTATGGCCAAACACTCCTGCACACAGAGCTAGGGTTATGTTTTAGAACCTGGTCACATTTTTCATTTGGTAGTCATACAACCACACACTGAGGGCATTCTTGGGATAGTTGTGTGGTGTACAAAATTCAGCTGTCTCCTTTCAGAAAAGGCTGTCTTTAATCCTTGTTCAACTTGGTACATTTTGTAGTTGGATCTGCCACAGCCTGCTAGAAAATTCAGCAACATCAAAATTGTACGACGGCCTATGAGGAATGTGACCATGCCTTGTGGTGCAATATTGTGATAATAATTCGGGGTTTCTTAAAATAGTAAGAATATTATGATAGAAGTAGACATTTCCTACTTTAAGGTAAATGTCTAAATGTACTCCTGGTAAAACAAAAGGCAATTTCTTAGTAATGTCATAGTAGCCAGAATCCTACATTTTGTAATACAAACTTACACAGTCAAGTGCCCATACAAACTAAGTTATTATCATTTCATTGATGATATTTCTCTTGAAAACAGGTACATACAGCGACCGCTTCTCCAACCACCATGCCAATGACTGTATCCCATGTACGGAGGGCTACTTCTGTCCAGGCTGGGGCCTGCCCGACCCAGCTGGTCAGTGTGACGCTGGCTGGTTCTGTCCGGAGAGCTCCATTGACCGGCAGCCGGAGGGAAACCGCTGCCTGCCAGGTCACCAGTGTCCTCAGGGGAGTGGGAGCCAGGATCCATGTCCCTCTGGGATGTACCAACCTGATGCAGGGGGAGGCAGGTGTCTGCTGTGTCCTGCAGGTAGGTTAGCGGGGTTAGGAAGCAAATGATTTTGAAGTAGTCCATATTTTGTCCATGTCAACAAGTCTTGCATACATACATGTACAATATTTACACATTGTATTGAATTGTATGCAATTATTTTGCATTGAATTTCCCTTTTTGACTTCTGTCTTCTTGTTTTTGCAGGAAAATACTGTGACAGGGATGAGGCCATTGCTGAACAACAGAGTGGGGTTAACAGCTCGACCCACGGTGTAGTCACACCAAAGGAGTGTCCTGCAGGTACATGGAACACTGTACTTAGCTGTAATACTGCAACGATAGTGTAAGGAAAATAAGGAATGTTTTATTTTATTTCTTCACTTTTTTGTCAAATAACAGGCAGATTGTGAAACCTGTTGTACCTTGGTCAAGCGTAAGGAAGGTTATTGGTCCTTCAAGGGCTTCTAAGAGATGAATATTTTCAAGAAAGGGTGCATTATGGTTTGTCTTGAAAGTCAGTCTCTCCACATGAAACAGCTTACTCAGGTGTACACACATACATGTCCAATGTAATCATACCAAAACATTTTCTTTTAAGTGTTATGAACTATCGAGTGTCACACGCAGAGCATCAGTTCCTCCAAAGAGGCCAACACTCGTAGGACTGCTTTAACTGTCTGTGCCCTTCTTGCAGGTTTCTACTGTCCGAATGGCACAGAGAGCGCCCGACAGTTCCCCTGCCCAGTCAGCACCTACAGCAACACGACCGGCCTGGAGAGTCAGGAGGAGTGCCGAGCCTGTCCGGAGGGCTTCTACTGCGAGGCACAGAACATCACCCAGCCCACGGGGACGTGTGCCGCCGGCTTCTACTGTGTCCTCGCTGCAGTCACACCTACTCCTGAACCTGCCGACGCCACGGGAGGACCTTGTCCACAGGGTCAGTTGGTTTTCCAAAATTTACCAGTCAAATGTATGGTGTGCAAGATAAGTCTTTAAGATTATGTCTTCATATTAGGTTAAGTCTAAAGCTGGTGTGTGACATGCAGTGCTTTGCTGGTTAGAGTCTGGTCACATAATATGTCTTGCAATCATCGTATGATCAAAAACTATGGACAGCCATAGGATAGTCATGCATGTGGCCTACAAAGTGCCTTAGATCCCTGTCAGCAGTTAGTTCTGTTGCAGCCTGCTTGAAAATACAGTAACGGTATTACCAATGATGAATATGACCACACTTTTATATTGTTAGGGCTTTGATGTAAGGATGGACGTTGGCTCATACAAATTATGCAAATTATTTTTTAATTTGCCAGCTGATCACCCTGAAAAGTAAATATCAGTATTCTGTTATACATGTGTACTTGTGCTGTAGGTACCTATTGTGACGAGGGTTCATCTTGGCCAACGCCCTGTCCTAAGGGCACATACGGACATCGTGACAAACTGCCCTCGCTGAGTAACTGTACAGACTGTCCACCAGGAGACTTCTGCATGCAGACTGGACTCACAGCTCCCAATGGCTCCTGTCTAGCAGGTAACGGATGTTGAAATATATTCTGTTTTCTTGTATTCATTCTAGCCTATGTGGCATGCAGTATTGTTTCAGTACAATGACAATTGTACCTCAGTCACTTTGTAAAACTCTATATTTAGGAGATCTCTAGTGCGGCACCCCCAGGTACTATGACATATGTCTTAAGATGTAATTTCTTGTGATCTTTTGGTAGTGCTGTAGTATGTAGAAGCTGTTTTATATTGCATTAGAACCATGTGAACCTTTTACTTGGATTTAACCTTGTAGTATGGTGCTGTTCAGTGACACTGACTTGTTATCACGTAGGTCACTATTGCACCTTGAAGGCCATTAACCCCAACCCAGTCAATGAGACATACGGTGACATTTGCCCCGCTGGTCACTACTGTCCTGAGGGAAGTGCCCAGCCCCTACACTGTCCTGCGGGGACCTACCAACCTGATGAGCAGAGGGATGACCTGACAGACTGTCTCCCCTGTGGTCCTGGGAAGTACTGCAATCAAACAGGCCTCACTGCAGAAACTGGTGGGTGTTATTACTTCCGAGTATGGAGGTATTGTTTTGAGTGTGTGTGTGGTGTTTTTGTGTGTTTGCTTGTGTTTGTAGGTATTTGAATGAATGGGAAGAGGGATGGTTATCACAGATTGAACTTAATATCAACTTGGAAGGAAGTCATGGTTCCACCCACACAAGCCCCACTCAGGGTTTGTTCCCAACAAGGTTTCTGTCAAGGTTCTACTGTCATACATGTAGGACTGCTGAAAGTATCTCATGCAGGCCATCTCTTTGGTTGCTCCAGTAAATTCATAAAACTGTAAAATTGTACTTCCGTGGCGATTGAAATCTCCAATTTCTTGTTTACAAAGTGTGAAAAATCATTCTGTTACCATATGGGAACATATTCACGATTTACAGTGTCTCTCAAAGATCATCAGGGTTTCTTACTGCTGTAGAGCCAGTAGCTATGTTAAACTGATAGGCACTCAAATTGTATTTCTGTTGCAGGTTTCTGTCAGCCTGGGTTTTTCTGCCTGGGAGGGGCGAACACCTCCACCCCACAGGACGGAGTGACAGGAGATATCTGTCCTGCTGGCTCCCACTGTCCCGAGGGTTCTCCTGAACACTACAGCTGCAACAACGGGACCTACATGAACCACACCATGGCTGAGGAGTGCTATGATTGTCCTGAAGGTACAAATGATCTTTGTAATTGTCAAATTGTGTAGTTACTTGTGTTGGCACAGGGGTATTGTTTGGGTACCTACTTTTGTAAGTTGCAGGTTTGTGTCTCTGTTAACTTTGTTCTGATACAAAAATATGGTCAGAATTAAGATTTAGTGGTGATAACTGAGTTGTCAGTGATGATTTCTAACAGAGTTCCACTTTCCATCAGGGTACTACTGTGTTAATGGTGACCGAGCAGACCCCTGTCCTCCTGGCTACTACTGTCCAGCCAGGACAGGCGCTGACCTGCAGCTGTGTCCAGCCGGGACCTACAACCCACGCACCTTACTCAGCTCTGTGGACCAGTGCACAGACTGTGACCCAGGGAAGTACTGTCAGCTGCCAGGCAGAGACTCCTACACCGGGCCCTGCGCTGCAGGCTACTACTGTGAGTCCGGAGTCAACCTGGACAAACCTACAGGAAACCACACCGGTCATGGCGCCATCTGTCCAGCTGGTCACTACTGTCCAGAGGGCAGTGCGTCACCGCTGGGCTGTCCAGCCGGGCAGTACACAGAGCTGGAGGGACAGGGAAGCTGCTCCCAGTGTGAACCCGGCTACTACTGTCCAGACAACTCCACATCATTCACAGAAACACTCTGTCCAACAGGTGAAGTCATGTTGTCACATTTCCAATGTCTTAAGTGTGATTAGCAATGGGGAACTTGTGATGTAGACAGGAAAACAATGTGGGGAACAAACACATTTTGCAACATTACATCAGTGTTTAATAGTTATTTTCTCTATATATGCAGTGACCTTTTGTCAACTGTAGCCATTGAGTGTAAATACATTACTATCCTACTCCACGAATGATTAATGTTTTTAGCAATGTATAATGCAACGATGATTTTCCTCAGGTCACTACTGTCCTGGTGGTACAACTTCAGCGTATGAGAACCCCTGCCCCAGGGGGAGCTACAACCCTGTGAATGGCAGCGACAGTTCCGATGACTGCCTGCCATGTCCTGCTGGACAATACTGTGTGACAGACGGACTGGAGCAGCCCACCGGGAACTGCAGTGCAGGCTGGTATTGCACAGGGGGCTCTTATTTGGACAAGCCTTTGCCCCACAGCAATGCCACAGATCTGTCGGAATGCACCTGTCCACTTGTTAACTACACAGGTGGGGCATTGATCCATTCCTACTCAGGTTGTGAAGATTGCTACTAGATCTCATGATTGTCTTCAATCTCCTGATCAGTTTTTGTCAAATTAAAGATAGCTTTGAGATATGTGATAAGACTAGGATTTGTAGTTTTATAATGATGCATATTTAGTACTTACTAAAGGCCCAGTCACATGACAAATGTACGTGGGGTAATGGTTATATGATCACAAACTGAGGACATTTTTGGGACAGTCATGCATGGGGGGTACTCCAAAGTCTCAGCTGTCTTATCATAGAAAAGCTGTCGTGTCAGTTGTTGGCTCTGTCATTTTGTGGCTTCAAAATTGTACAAAAAATTGCACAGCAACCTACAACAAATGTGATACTTAGGCATCCAATGAACTGGCTAGAACATCAGCCTACATTGTACATTTGTATGTTAATGTTCTGTAATTTTCCTCAGGTGGGAAGTGCTGGCCAGGTACGTACTGCCCCAGTGGTTCTCCCTACCCAGTGTCCTGTGATGAAGGCTCCTACTGTATGGGTTATGGCAGGGAGACACCAAATGGACCTTGTGATGCAGGTATGTATCCACGTTTCAACACGATAGCACACTAACCTGACTGACAAACAACACCTGCAGTTATATGGAAAATGTTGCCATTTTGGAACATTTTGCTTTTAGCTTTCTGTGCACAGTACTAGAATTAAACAGTGTTGTTTTAAATGTTACATTTTGCTGCAATGAAAAAAAAAACGAATTGAAGGTTATCTTAGTCTGCAACCTTTTTAAAGAGGTACGTCAACAGTCAGACATTTTGAAGTGCTTTTCATGGTATTTCAAAACTCTATTTTCTTGTGTCCTCCCAGGTTATTACTGCGATGGTGGTATGTCTGAGCCTGACCCTGCAGACCGTGTGTGTGTACCAGGTCACTTCTGTGTGCAAGGCTCAGCCACCCCTCAACCCTGCCCTGCAGGCACATTCTCCAACATGTCAGGTGGGACTTGTTTTGTTACTTATTTACCGTAACAGTTGTGCCACATTTCTGTAAGGATTGACATAACAGATAACTATTTCCTTTTCAAGACCCAAAGCCACTGTAAAGTTTGAAAGCGTGGCCTTCCTCAAACACGTGCCCCCTGGCTGTACGTCCCATCTCAGAGGAAATTTTCTGAACCAGATATATGTAGTAAAATGAGTACTACTCTTTTTGGTGGCAACTTCATCAAAGGTTGTTGCAGTTTCTGAAAAATGTCACCTGAAACAGAAAAATATTTATCATGATTGTTTCCTTCCTTACCTTGTTGATGTGTGTGAACAGGTAATACTGAAGAAGGTGACTGTTCCCCGTGCACACCTGGTTACTACTGTGAAGGTCCAGCCAATGTGAATGCCACAGAGCTGTGTTCTGCCGGGTATTACTGCCCTGCCGGTCAGAAAACCTCAACACCTGACCAGTACAATTGTACCCGTGGTCACTTCTGTCCCGAGGGCAGTCCGGACCCCGAGCCATGCCCAGCTGGACAGTACCAGGATGAAGAAGGGGCAGATGACTGTAAGAACTGTCCTCCCGGCAGGTCAGTACACTTCCTACAGTGTCCAGTGTTTTATATCTACTTGTTGGTGTTTTAAAATGTTTAAAAATAAAAGTCCATTAAAATTAGCATCAAACAACAGGACGATGGCTTGTCCAAAGACTGTGAGATCAAAAGCCTGGACATTTCAGTAGCGATACAACTGGTGTCCTCTTGATCACCGTGCAATTTTTGGAGGTCACCATGAACTTAAAATAAAATACTGCACACTGTAAAATGTGATAACCAGTGGAAGAGAAGCTCAACTGTTCATCAAGTTTGTTTAATATCACTTTCACCTTTAGTAATTTTTCAAAATTTTTTTATTCACATAGATTTGTGAACGTTGGACAGAAAGCATGTAATGTGCTTATAAAGATCCTTTGATCATGAAACATAAAAAACATGTAGAATCTTAGTAAAATGTCCTGACCATGCCCTGTGTGGTGCAGGTACTGTGACCCTGTGGAGGCAGCAGCCCTGTATGGTGTTCTGAGCCATGGAGTCATCGCACCAGTAGACTGTCCTGCTGGGTACTACTGCCTACAGGACACAGCCTCCCGCCACCAACACCCCTGTCCTGATGGTTACTATAGCAACACGACCAACCTGGAGCAAGAGGACCAGTGCCTCCCCTGCCCCGGAGGGACTTACTGTGACGCTCCAGGTCAGAACCTGCAAAACAAAGAATGACTATACCACGAGCCTTGTCTTTAAATATAAAAAATTAAGTGCTGAAAAGCACAGTTATACTTAAATGTATCTCAGATCAAATACACAAACACTTATCAGAAGAAATACATCATTTCTTTTCAAAGAAAATCTTATCTTGGTGAAATTGTCTCCTGCTAATTTTGATACCTGTCTATCATACTGTACATGCAACATATACAGTACAGTCATGTTTGCGTTACATTTGACGGACTTAGATAACGCAACGCTGTCGCAACGCAGCGATAACGCTGACGCAACGCAGCGGCAACGCTGTCGCAACGCGATAACGCAACTTGCGGTAATTGACCCCCGGCCGCACGAATGCGTTACAGTGTTATTTAACCTGCTACCGAGTGCGCCATCGCGCTATTGACGCAACTATAATGAGCAGGATAGGGTTTCATGTTTGTTTGTCTACTTTGTCATTTAAATTTAGAAACAATACTGGGTGTTATGGCCTCCTTTTAGCGGTCATAGTCATGCATAAGCGTTAGAATTGGATGGCAGGAATTAGTTTGAGCACGTCCTTGGTTTGAGCATGGATGTAAAAAAAATGGTTTGAGGCATTTCCAATGAGGTTATTCATCAGCCTGTCTAAACATGTAACGCCCCAAAAATACGTTAGATATAGCAACAATAATTTCAACTACACTTCACCCTAACATGTCGCAAACAAAATATAGCAACTCCTCCTCCGCTAGTTTTCCACACCGCAAGGTCAGACAATATTTGGTGTTGCCCCGGCGGCCCGGAATCTTACTTGTGCAGTCAAAAGCGTAATGAGCCGGCGCATGTTGTCGATGATTTTTTTTAACCATAGAACGCATAATTCAGCAAGTTGAACCAAAATTGAATTGTCAAAAGCTTAGGATATACCCCGCCAGCGAAATGGATCTTGTAAAGGAGCTGTCTTGTTTACCGACTCGGTAAGCTCTGGGGTACTTTGTCGAATCGCTACCAGTCTGTAGAGAGTGCGCGGAGAGGACTGTTTGTGTGTGTATTCGGCTGACGAAATGATCTTTGTTTTACATTCGTTTCTTTTCGGTTCTTGTCGTCAGCGAATGATTGTGTTTGGTATGCTCACGAGATTTGCCGAGCTTCACTAGCAATTTTCTAAAGGGGAGGAAAGATCACGATTATGGTAATGGTAAACATCACATGATTGACTGCAGTCCCTTGCACTTGGCACAAAATCAACAACTTGTTGGAAAACAAGAAATAAAATAAAATTTTTGATCATAGTAATTTTTCGAAATTTTGAATTCGTGTATGTAACCATGGAGTTAAAAGGAACCTCCCTGGTGTAACACAGGAGATCTTTTCTCCTTAGAGTCAGACAGCTTGGCGCGACAGACCTGTCAACATTGATTGATGACGCCCGCCCGACACAACTTAGATCAAAGGCGGCGGCGGCCAGTTTGAATGTAGCAAACTCGTTTCACCAGAAATTCTCACGCTGGTGGATTCACAACATCACGCAGATAAAGAATCCAGAGCTGTATCATGAATCTGACCAGATCGTCTGTATTTCTGCTATGCATGCTGAGATTTCACGCTGTACACGCATATATTGACGGCGCGGAGTTGCAGCGGCTCTGAGTACATATTTATAAGATGGCGGGTAACGTTACTTGTCATATGACTCCTTGATTGTGAGTTTCAGCGACATTTTTCTACACGTGACTTTTCTTCGTTGAATGGGCTAAGCATTTCTGGGATAAGGTCGCATAATGTGTATTGTAAACGAAACAGATAATAGGCTATTCGGCCAACAATGAACAAAAGGTGTGAAATAAACACTAATCCATTCGCCCATCCGTGCCACTACGATGTTGTTAATTAACTATTTTGCAAATGAAAGCGCCAAATTTCACGATTCAATCTCTAAATAACCCAACAGTTCAGTCAATAAACGAAATGGCGAAGCTGTATCAGTCCCGCCCCTGACAAAATACTTCTCTTTTTTTTGCAATATTTAAATGTTCTTTTGATGTGTTTTCAGGTTCATCCTCTAGTCTTTGATTGAGTTACGAGACTGTGCTGCGTGAAACATGTGCGGACTTTGAAGGATAAACAGGATTACATTCAAGTTTTTTCTTTAGTTTTGACGTTCGGTTATTGACTAAAAGTTCCGTTTGGTTTTGACGTTGAACTTCGTTTGTTGACTAGTAAAGTTCTTTTTCTTTCGTTTTTACGTTCGGAGTTTTTCTTTCGTGTTGACGTTACGTCGTTGACTACGTTTTTTTATCGTTTGAAGTAGATTGAAGTTCCCCAGTTTAGACGTTCGTTTGTTGACGTCTGTTGACTCAGTTTGATATGTTATTATTACGTTTTGGTCTTCTCAATTCCATTGAAGTTTTTTCTAACCACACTTTACTAACTGATTTCGTACAACTAATAACTCATATCAAGGACATTATGTCCTTGCTCATATCATTAAAGCTAATACTAATATGTATCAGTTCATGGATATTTTAGGATACGTACATAGTTAATGTGATTGACGAGTAAGTGCTATTATATTTTATCAAAGAAAACGAGGGAATTGTTGGGAAATGTTTTTAAAGATTTGCAACGGGACGATAAGATATTGAGGAATATAGTAACTGTTTACTCACCATAGACAATACCAAAAGGACGATCACGAAGTAAACGATGGTCTAACTACATTATACCGGTAGTGTGACTTTGTCTGCTGGAAGGTTGTCCAACTTGGCAAAAGATGTCAGTTCAAGACATATGGCGCACGTTTGTCCGACGTATAATCTTGTATCACATTTTCAGCTAAGGGTGAGGTGTATTGTGTTTGATGTTCAAACAAAAATATTGACACATGAACATGTGAAGAAAACGCCGTTAAACAGTAGTTTGTTGGGATATCAATAGTTCCGTGGTGTTTTCTAAAGCCGTCACACTTAAGATTGTTGGAAATGCTTTCTGTAATATGTCAGAGTGTATAACATTACAGACAGGGGGTAAGTTGTAGAACGTTTGAAAATAACGTACGATCTGAAATAATGATAACGCAGATTTGATACAATGCATTGGGAGCGTCTATTGAATTGCCTTTCATCGGAAAATCGAGAGTTCCGTATCATTTTTGAAAACTGAGAACACGACAGATCCCTATAAATGCATATTGTTATACAAGAAATATAACATCCTAGTATATAGAAAGAAAAGAAAGAGTATTTTGTGGAGGAAAGAAAATGACGTCTATATAAAAATATTGGCAGCGCAGTTGAATTGACGTCCTGATAGATTTGTATTCCAAATGGTCTCGTATTGGAAAATTTATGGTTCCGTGTTGCTTACTAAAGTTCACAACATTGTAGGGGGATGTAAAACTTGTTGTACCATCAATAGATAAACAGAATTTTAGTGTTATATTTCACGCTAAGGGTGAGTTGCAAAGCGTTTAAAATTTCCGTCCAAACTGAAGCATTCGCAGCGCGGGTTTAGTAGAACACGTAAGGAAACGTTCGTCTTCAATAGACATTTCAATAGTTCCGTGTTGTTTTATTAAACCGAGACCATTTTAGGACTTTTCAAGAAGCCTTCTTTTGATATGGCAATAATAGTACTCTAGTAAATCGTTTAAAACGGATGGTGTGGAGGATTTTAAAAAAGACTAGAAGTAGGAAGATTCACATGCATGCAGCGCAATGGAAAGGGCAATGGGCCGGAACACGTTCCCTGAATGAACGGTCTCATACTGGAAAGTTGATGAGTCCGTGTGTTTTCTGAAGTTAAGAATACAGCTGGCAGTAGCAAAAAACATATTCTACTATCGAAAGATAAACATGATTCTAGTACGATGAAATACGGGGGTATTGTAGAGCGTTTGAAAATATAATCAGAAGAAAATATTGACAGCTCTGGTTTATAGAACACGTACTGAAAATGTCGACGTCTGTTGACGTCGACATTTCTTCTTCGCAAAAGTGATGGTTCCGTGTTGATTTCTAAAGGCAGGAACAGCGGTTCCTCAGACCCTCGAAAGAAGCATTCTGTAATATGGCATGGTATTGTGGTATATAATGATAGACAACGTGTGACTTGTAATGCGTCTGTAAATGATGTCGAACCGGAATATTGACAGTGCGGGTTTCATTCACAGCATGAAAACATCCATTGACCTGCCTTTTGTTTGAAAATTGATGGTTTCGTGTTGTTTTCTTAAACTGAGAACACTGTGGACCCCTCAAAAACCTTGGTCTAGCATGACAAGATATATAGCATTCTAGTAAATCGTTGTTAAATGGATGGTGTGTGGAGGATTTGAAAAGAAAAGACTAGAAATAGGAAGCTTTACATGTATATCCCGCAATGCGAACGGAATGAATACGCGCGCCGGAACAGTTTTGTAGGATAAATGGTCTCACATTGGAAAGTTGATGGTTCCGTGTATTTTTCTGAAGTTAAAGACACATTGATAGAAAAATAGGAATTGTTGTAGCATGAAAAGCTATACGAAATTCTTGCATAATAAAGTTGGCTGAAGTTATAGACTGTTTGGAAATAAAATCCGAACATCGGAACAAAAATATTGCCAGCGTGGGTTTCATGGAACGCGTACGAAAACGTGTTGAATAGCCTTTTTTGTAAAAATGAAAGTTCCGTGTTGTTTTCTCAAACCGACAACGCCGTAGGGCCTTACAAAGCTTTCTGTAATATGACATGGTAAGTAGGAAGTTAGTATATTATTATAGGCAACGGGTGACTTGTAATGTGCTTGTAAATGATGTCCGAACTGAAATATTGACGGCTGTATCGTATGAATACGCCTATTGAACAGCCTTTTTGCAAACAAACTAGTTCCGTGTTGTTTTCCAAAACACCTTATGCCCTTGGAAAGGCTGTCTGTAGTATGGCATGGTAAGTAGCAAACAATTACTAGTTATATATTATAGGCAAAGGATGACTTGAAATGTGCTTGAAATTGACGACCGAACCGAAATGTTGACAGCGCTGGTTTCATACATGGCATGAGCACACCTGTTGAAATTTTTTTGCTAAAATTTTAGTTCCGTGTTGTTTTCTGAAACCGAAAACGCCTAACGTCCATAAAAAAGTATTTCTGTAATATGCATATATAGGATTTTAGTATGTCATCATAGGTAACTGTTGACTTGTAAAACTTTGGTATATGGCGTCCGAACCGAAATATGGACAGCGCGGGTTTCATTCACAGCGCATGAAAACGTCCATTGACGTCCTGCCTTATATGAAAATTGATGGTTTCGTGTTGTTTTCCAAAACCGAGAACACCTCATGCCCCTGAAAACGCTTTCTGTAATATGGCATGGTTAGTAGCATACAAGTATATTATAGGGAAAGGATGACTTGTATATAAAGGTACTTGAAATTGACGACCGAACTGAAATACTGATGGAGCAGGTTTCATTACATGGCATGAGCACGCCTGTTGACCTTTTTTTTGCAGAAATTGTAGTTCCGTGTTGTTTTCTAAAGCCGACAACGTCTTAATCCCTTGAAAAGTTTTCTGTAATATGGCATAATATGTAGGATTCAAGTATGTCATCATAGGCAACTGTTGACTTGTAAAACGTTGGTTCATGGCGTCCGAGAGAGAGAGAGAGAGACCGCTGAAAGGGAGCTGGTGTGGTGTGGTGTACATCTTAGCCGAACGGTCCCGCATGGGGAAGTTGTTGCAATTGCTTGCGAGTTTTTTTTTTCAACGTTATGGACAGTTGGAAGTAGAAAAACTTGTAACGTCGCGAGTCATCGTCAGCAAGTCTCGGACCTCTGGCATGAGGATGGAACAAGGTAAAGGTTACAACACAAGATTTTCAGGATTCTAGTGTGATATTATAGGCTACGGGTGAGCTGTAGAGCCCCTGTCACACATTCACGAATTCCCGAACTCCCCGCAATCATGCTTTATATGTGTAGGTTGGCTTGGTCGGTTAGTGTTCGGTGAATTCGGCTACGAAATGTTTCAAAATGTTAAAATATATGGGTGCGGCATAACCTAATACCATCTGGATAGCTGTCGTATTTAACCCTCTTTGGTCAAGAATACTGTCATTAATTTTCAGACCGAAACCAAAACAAAGGTCCAAGCATTATGCAAATTGACAAGGTAATTGGCACTTCAACGTGATATTGGAACTTCACACCTGAAATGAATATCGCAAAACGAAGAAGACGTGAGAAGCCCCCAAAGTTATTCCCAGTCCGGTCTGCTGGCATTTTCACATGTACTAGGCTACTTTGAGGTGGAAATTCCGAAAGGTAGTAACGGATGCAGATAAATAAAAGTATGGGTTACGTGTAAGGATTTTTTTGTAAAGATCACATACATGAATCACTTCTAGTACAATGTGTACCGTTTGATAGATATTTAAAAACTTTTTTTACAATCAATCAATCAATCAATCCTCCGCGGGCTTCAGGGTAGAAGCATGGCGGTCGTAGACAGCTGTCTCCAGAGGCTTCTATCAGCAGCGAGGATTCTCCAGGAGTCCTTGGTGACGCCCACTCTCCTCAGGAAGTCGAAGGGCGGATCCTCCCATCGCCTTCTGGGACGACCTCTGGGGCGCTTCCACGTGGGGTCAGGTTCAGCAGTGACCAGTTTACAATCTTCTAGTTCATTTGTCCGACGTGTCCTATGTATAGCTTTTTTCGTTTCTTGTATGTATCATACTTAAGAATATCGTTAACATCGTTTCGAGCTTCAATGTTATGAAATTGTTAGTTGTGCGAAAGCCAGTTACTAGTAGTAAAGTTTCGTTAGTAAAAACTTATATGGAATAGATAATACAAAAACGTAACAAATACATAACAAATCGGTGTCAACAAACTAACGTCAAAATGAAATAAAAAATCTAGTCAACAACCGAACGTCAAACCAAACGGAAAAAAACTTGCTAGTCAACAACCGAACGTCAACATTGAACAAATGAGAAAAAATGAAAGTAATCCTGTTAATCCTGCAAAGTCAGCAAATGTTGCGCACAGCACAGTCTCGTAACTCGATCACAAAGAGGATGAACCTGAAAAAAATGTCACGGAAATAATTAAAATATTTATACGAAATATATATTTTCACATCTCCAGCCGTCGCACCTTGCTAAATTTCCTAATGATTTAGCCCTAGTCCTAGCAAACGGATGCGGGGAACGAAATTAAGCTTAGGCACCTTTTTTCCAATTACTATGCAGCACATTGCTAGCCAAAAATTGTTACAAAGCTGTTGAAATTGATGTAACCAACGACCTTCATGGATCGGCAATATAATACACTGGACAGGGTACACACAAAAAAAATAGTGTAATCAAGGACATTATGTCCTTGGTGTAATAGAAATTAATTTGATGGCCATCGTAGTGTTGTTTTCAGTTACTAGTAATACAGAGGGTATTGGACCGCACATACAAAACCAAAAATCCAGACCTATCTTTGGCGCGAAAGTTTGTCCAGGCTTCCAGGGACATGGTTGAGAAACTGAGTACAACAGTACAACTACTTTAACTCACGGAGACGATCTGACTCAGGAAAAAGGGCGATGGGTATGTAATCATATTCAGTTTCAAGTAAATATGGCCGGTACGAAGCGCTGCTTTCAGAAATGGTACAAAAAGTACCAAAGCATGCTCCAGCATGTCTACGTTCCGAAACGTCGTTTTGAAACGTACTTCAATGACCTTTGACCCATTATACCGCCGGCGGTGCGGGGCTGGCAGGCGGGCTGCGCTGATCTGCCAAGCTCCCGGCCCGGGTCGGGCTTCGACTGGAATAGTTCTGTTCACGGCCGCCCTTTGGGATTAATCCCGCTAATTAGCAAACAATGTACCGGCGTGCTTCACCGTGCATAACAATACTGCATAAATTACGGATTTTCTAAAGTGTTGCACTTTAGTAGACCATAATGGTAACAACAACAGACATCTGTGGTTAAAATTAGAAGACTAGTTAAACGTTTTACACATGATTTTACTGGTTCACATGGAGATCTGATTTACCGAACGTCGAAAAAAATCACGTGGCTCTTCTTTGCTCACCAAACAAAGAAACAAGTCAGACTATTTTCAAATAATATGCGCTTACTCGAGATTTCAATAAGATAGCATTTGAAGCGAGCTATTTTTTCTGCAAAAATTCCAGCAAAGCATTATTTACGATTGCAACAGTAAAGTGACACAAACGACTCTAGTAACTCAAGGTAATGCAAATATACAGTCAGGGATAAGATAAGATACACGTGTATCAAGCATTTATGTCCGGACATGTCGCCGGTGCGTGATTCGAGTACGGTCTGGTGGTATAGTACTGGTATAATGTGCTTGTTCCCGGTATATAAATTGTCATCTTTTTTTGCCAAAATCATTTTCCACATACGTCAGTGGCGTCAATCTTGGAAAAATATAAAAGCCCTGTCTTTTGCTGGGATCGTTTTCATATACCCTTCAGCGTGACGCTGTCGGTAAAATTTACAGCAACAAAGGACCTTGGTTAGACGTATTTTTACCGAAAAAGTGAGTGTAGCCAAGGACAATATTAGGATAAGTAAAGTGCCGGGCTAGGTTGTGCCGCCTTTGATCTGAAACTCCGACCGCCCTGTTGGCGTTTGGGTCGGAGTTCATCAATCAATTTTGACAGGCTTGCGCCGCCGCGCGCAGTATCTATCGCGAGATTTGTGTGAATTTTGACTTTAATTATCGTCATTAGTAGTCCATTCCTCAATACTTCTGATTTGACTCAACATTCGAAACTATTGTTTTGATTCTGTGGATGCAATTATTCATGAGATGTTTGTTCAATACTTATATTTCGCATTCGAGTTTTGAAAACAAAATGTCTGTTGCCTTTCCTCCCCGTAAGCAAATGTGTATTCCGCTACCGAATTTCCCGGTCGGTCCGCGTGGCTTTGCTGATCGGGGCACACGTATTAGTGTGCTCTAAAACTTACGTTTTCAAAGTTCTCTTATCCTACCTTATCTTATCTGTAACATTAAACGTCTTGATTTTGACAAACGTCAGTAAAACCTACAAAAAAAATCAGGTATGAATATGCTTATTTCAGTACCGAAAACACGGGAATAGCTGAAAATAATTGGTTACTTCGACACGCTGTGTAGGCGGGGACTAATCAACTCATGACGCCCCCCGTGCATATGAATGGATAACGCGACCGATCACTCGAGAAATAACGCGGGTGACGCGGAGCTACCTATGAGGCTCCGGCCATACAAACTGCGTTACCGTAACGCGGTATCATCGCGATATCGTCGCGACGTTATCGCGACGACGGCGCACCAGTATCGCGCCGCTAACGCAACCTCCGTCAAATGTAACGCAGACATGACTGTAGATCCTGTAGTAACTGTAGACCCTGTAGTTACCTTTGATTGCTTCCTGTACAGGTCTGACGGAGTACACAGCATTGTGTGATGCAGGCTACGTGTGTGTGTCAGCTTCAAACACCTCCCAGCCTGAGGATGGGACTACAGGTTACATCTGTCCGGAGGGGTCATACTGTCCCAGAGGGTCTCACCAGGAGACCAAGTGTCCCCAGGGAACCTTCAGTAACAGGACTGGACTGCACAATGTCAGCGAGTGTGCTGCCTGTACCCCAGGCTATCACTGTCTCACTCAGGGTAAGGGCAGCCTGCACTCCAGGCTATCACTGTCTCACTCAGGGTAAGGGCAGCCTGTACCCCAGGCTATCACTGTCTCACTCAGGGTATGGGCAGCCTGTACCCCAGGCTATCACTGTCTCACTCAGGGTAAGGGCAGCCTGTACCCCAGGCTATCACTGTCTCACTCAGGGTAAGGGCAGCCTGTACTCCAGGCTATCACTGTTTCACTCAGGGTATGGAAAAGCTGGTAGAAAGTGAGTAAGGCTTGTCACAGCAAGCTCTCTGCCTGTATGGTTACATTTAGGCTCATTGTTACAGTAGTATATCAGACTCTCTTTGGTTGTGCACAAAAAGTCTACTCTACTTCCCTAAGATTAGAGGTTAAGGTTAGAGATTTCTTGACCCTGATGTGTTTGTGTCCTTGCAGGGCTGACTGAGCCCACAGATGAGTGTGCTGCAGGTCACTACTGTAGCCTGGCTGCCATCACTCCCAACCCTGTGCTGCAGTCCTATGGAGACTACTGCACCCCCGGCCACTACTGTCCCCAGGGTACAGGGGAGCCTGTCCCCTGTCCTAGGGGAACCTTCCTACCCGACACCGGGATGGATGAACTAACGGATTGTCTGAACTGCACCGGAGGGAAGTACTGTGAGAGACAGGGACAGAGCAATGTCACAGGTCAGGCTCATCTTCTGTTGCGTATGCTATAGACACTATTTCCCAAACAAGGTGATGGGCTAGAAATACAGGGTACATATTTGTGCACTTTTGTGTCCCCAAAACCTAATTTTTGACTGTGGGTGGAACAGTGCACCAAGATACATGTATTCTGAAGGGTTACATATTACGTATTGTATACACTTAATATATAATATACAGAATATTTTTGATAATATGGTTAAGTGTCGGAAAAAACCTTTACTGTGTTATATGTTGAAATCAGCTACGGAATTTCAGGTTCAAGCTATGAAGAGTAGCTCTTAAGAGTGGCAGTAAGATCTAATTAGGTTTTGCTGACGTTGTACTTATTTTTAATGTTGTGCACCCAAAGTTACTTCAAGCTGTGTACCTTAATTTTTATGTGCACTAGTGCAGCTATTCCCAAAAATCAAAAATTGTAGTCTATCTGACTGTGATGTTTGTATCCAGATGACTGTGAGGCAGGGTTCTACTGTAGCAGTGGTGCGTGGACGGCCACACCCACAGACGGAGGGACAGGAGACGTGTGTCCAGCCGGCCACTACTGCCCCACTGGGTCTGCCCAGCCTGTACCCTGTGATGATGGTGAGTAATGACTAAAGACCAAGTCACAAACATGGTAGATCATAATGATTGAAGACTGAGGACATTCTTAGTCAAGCATTATCAAAAAGTACATTTTCTTGTGATGTTTTTGTATAGGTACTTACATGAACCACAGCCAGGCTGAAGTCTGTGACACATGTCCAGCTGGATACTACTGTGTGAGGGGACATGTAGCTAACCCCTGTCCTGCCGGTCACTACTGTCCAAATGGAACTGGATTTGACTGGAAGAACTGTCCCAAAGGTATGAACTCTTCATATATATATTATATATACAGCTTTAGAAAGGAAAGTTAGCAGTATTTGTAATTTCGTCTTCTTCCTTGAGATTATGATTTGGAATTTTTCTGTCTACCTCAATCTGTATTTTCCTCCTTTCACCCAGCCAATAGACTCCAAGGCCAACTTTCTGCAAAATTACATGCATCATTTTTACAGCACACCCTGGCACTATTTAAGTAGGACAAGAACACCTTTGTGTTTTATGATAATTGTGATGTTATTTCTGTCCATTAGGTACATACGGCCCTGTGGAGATGCTTGCAGCAGCCAGTGAGTGTACCCAGTGTGATGGGGGGCGATTCTGTAGTGAGAGTGGTGCCACTAATGTCACAGGGATGTGTGCACCAGGGTACTTCTGTCAGTGGGGCGTCGACACCGCAACTCCCAATGGCAACCACACTGGCATTGGAGGTATGGTATCGCTTCAACACTCTCCAATTTTACCTGCATTAACCTGTATGGTAACCATACTGGCATTGGAGGTATAATATCACAAAAATTCAACACTCTCCAATTTTACCTACATTAACCTGCATGTGCAGGTGGTTATTTCAAGCCCTGAATGTCATGTCTTTCTCAGGAGAGTGTCCTGAAGGGAGTTACTGCCCAGAAGGGACGCCAGACCCGATCGGCTGTGAGGCAGGCACGTACAATGACAGGACCCTGCAGGCCAACTGTACAGCATGTCCTCCAGGCTACTACTGTCCTGTCAACTCCACTACCTATGTGGACACCCCGTGTTGGACAGGTGAGATGCTGTCTCATGTACATGATAGTGCTGTGTAACTTAACATCACATGAGGCACAGATACAAATGTACTGGTACAGAGGAACAAGCTTCCTTGTGAATGCTTCCCAAATAGGTACAGCCTTAAACTTTTCAAGTCTAGGGTGAACAAACATCTGTCTCTACAGTTCCTTAATGTAACCCAAAACTTGTAAGACGTGGTTCGTATGAGCCTTGTTTTGAGGTGAAAATTGAAGTTAATAAAAAAAAGGATAAGGTCCCATCCAAGAGGACATCCACTATTTAAACAGTCATGTTTTCTTTGTTTCCTTCAGGATTTTATTGCCTTGAAGGGACAGCCAGCCCGACCCAGTACCCCTGCCCTGCAGGCACCTACAACAACAGGACTCTTGCTGATAGTGCTTTTGACTGCCTGCCATGCCCAGGTAAGAATATAATGTGCTAAAACCCAATAACATGCTTAATGTAGCTAATGCTTACAATATGTAGAATTTTTTCCTAGCAGATCTTTGTGGTATTGAATCTCCTTGTGGATGGGCTGGCAGACATGAGCTTGAAAATTGACAGGTTCAATTCCTTGCATTCCTGGCAAGATGTTGTGTTCTAAAAAAGCATTGACTGTCCTCACTCCAACCAGGTGTACAATATAGGTACCCAACAAAGTTGGGGAGGTAAAAGGTGCAGGAAGGAGAGGGATGGACTCCACCTTCCAATGCCATACCCTAGACAACAGTTAGATTAACAGTTGAAGCCACTGCTCCTACGGGTCAAAGGCTATGGGACTTACTTTAACCTTCCTTAAGTTTACAGATCAGATCTTTGATAAGCCAGCAGGATATCACTTCATGATCATAAGTATGACATGTTTGGTATGCCTGACTGTAAGTTGCCCCTCTTCCCTACAGGTGGTCTGTACTGTGCAGGGGATGGTCTGTCCAGACCCACAGGTGACTGTGCACCTGGGTGGTACTGCTCTGGTGGTGCCTTCAGTGACAAGCCCTCGCCCTACGTTAACACCAGCGACTCCTACAGCGTGGATACAGAATGCCCAGTCTACTCCCTCAACTTCACTGGTGGCATCTGTACACCAGGTAACACACTTTCTTATTAAACCCTCTCTGTACGTGGCACTATGTGTATGTTTAACTTAGCAGGTTTTGTTGACTCAAGTTCAAATGAAACTTCTTAGTATCAAATAAGATAGTGATGACATGCACTGTGACATACTTTTTCAACTACTGTTACAGACTGTTTTTGTATTGGGCTTGTCCAGAAGATAATATGAAGCTGCTGCATCACATGGATTCATTGCACATCCTACTATTGCTGTAGTGCATTTATTTTTAGGCATGAAAGTACTGTTTTGGGTGGCTGAGCTGTGGGTTTGTGTGTCTGTTTGTCCGTACAGAGTAGTAGGTTGGGGTTAAGATTGACAAGCAGAATGAGGAGGTGAAAAAGATCAACTTGGGCAAATTGCCAAGGTTGCATGAGGGACCCTTCAATGCTCCCTGTGAGTCTCTGATCCTTGTTCTTAACAGTGTTGTTTTGTTGTCAGGTACGTACTGCCCAGAGGGGTCACAACGCCCCACTCCGTGTGACCTGGGTCAGTACTGTGAGCAGCATGCGCTGGATGCCACATCAGGACCGTGTTCTGCTGGCTTCTTCTGCAACGGCAGTGCTGAGGTCAGAGACCCACAGCCTTGCTCCACGGGGCACTACTGTCCTGAGGGAACTGACATGGAGATGCCCTGCCCTGCTGGGACATACGCAGGTTTGCTTAGGACACTTCAATTTGGTTTGACTAAATTATGTAGATTGCATCTGTAGCACACAAGAGGAGTATAGGCAGCAATTGCTGGTATTGTGTACCTCACATAACATATCACAGAGCACATTGTACATTACAAAACGAATTCAGTATAACCTCTGAAACAAAAACAATGCAGCTGTAACTACAATATCCATTGCAGGAATCAAGGTTCAGGAATCATGTACAACACATGTAGTTAGTTCCAGTTTGTGTTCACAATCAATACTGTCTTAAATTTATTCCACCAATTTACATGAAGATTTGAGGTGTATCTTAAGAGTTGCCTGTTCACTTTTGCAGACCAAGAAGGAAATGCCAACATCTCAGAGTGCACCCCCTGCACCCCTGGTTCTTACTGCAGTGACTGGGACATGGACAGTCCCAGTGCCCCCTGTGCTGTGGGTTACTACTGCCCCGGTGGACAGAACACCTCCCAGCCCATGGACCTGGCCTGCAGCCCCGGACACTTCTGTCTGCAGGGCAGCTGGAACCAGACCGGCTGTCCCAGTGGTTACTACCAGCCACACTGGGGCCGTGGCACCTGTGATGTCTGTGAAGAGGGCTTCTACTGTCAGGCATATGGTGAGGCAGCTTACACAGCTGAAACAAATTTTGATTTGACCACAAATTTTGATTCGACCACCAGGTTACATACACATACATGATCCACCATATTAATTAACAGTTTGTTGGGGATCTCTAGTGCATCACCCACAAAGATGTACAGGAGTGCATTGTACTCAATGTCTGGCTGAGGCTGCATTGGAGATTTATACACAGATTATTTCATGGTGGCAGATCATGTGACCTGGTGGAATTATATTTAGTACCAGACATTACGCGCAAGTTTTGGACTTGCATTTATCTATGTATTGGTCATGATAGAATTATATTTCCCATGAATTCCCCATAGGTGACTATGAGGTCCTTGACTACGACAACACGACGTCATTCGGGAACTTCAGCAGCCGCTACCGCAGCCTGCGGGGGGTGTCTGTCCCCGCGGTGTGCCCGCCCGGCTCCTACTGTCCAGCAGGGACCAAGTTTGCCTCCCAGTTCCTGTGTCCGGAGGGAACGTACAGCAACAGGTCCGGCCTGGCCAATCACACACAGTGTACACCCTGTGATCCCGGCATGTTCTGTCAAGGTCAAGGTAACACATCAGCAACATTATCATATATTAATCATATGGAGTTTGGCAGTCTTGCTGCTGTAAGTTTATTTCATACAACACGTGAATTATTAGTACTAAAGTTTAACCTCCAGTGGTTTATGTTGTGATCATCTGGTATTAATGTAGAAAGTTTAAAGATTGATGTGAAGTTTTAAAAAAGAATCGGATCAAAGTAGACTTGCTTTGATAGATCAGTTACAGAAAATGTGTCACAATTATATTTTAGTATCTATATCCCATTGATATGAATAAATTTCAACAGCTGTTGTATAATTTGTAATCTTGTCCCAGGAAACACTGAGCCTACAGACAACTGCACTGCTGGGTACTTCTGTACTCTTGGTGCCTGGAACTCTACTCCTACTGATGGTGACACAGGAGACATCTGTCCTGAAGGCAGATACTGTCCATCAGGTAATAAACACTTCACACAATCATACACTTCACTATTGCATGGATATCAGTACAAATTTCACTAGTGTTAAAAATAGAAATTCTAGAAGGAATTGGAAAGGAATATGCATGTGCAGACTATCATTCTATCATTTTAAGACTAATTCTCAGTCAACGGTGAAAGACAGTGGATATCTGAAACGTCTGACTCTTAAGAGAATTTGTCCATTTCCTCGATTTATTTTGTATTATGTAATCAAATTATGTTGTACCTTGATTCCTTAATGTATGTATTGCTGTGTTTACAGGGAGTGTTGTTGGGGCAGGCTGTCCCAAAGGAACCTTCAGTAATATGACAGGGTTGACGGAAGCGTCTGAATGCAGAGCCTGCACCCCCGGCCACTACTGTGCTGACACTGGTCTTACCCAGGAGTCCGGACAATGCTGGGCTGGTGAGATGTCAATTAGACTTGTGGACTGAGTTTTTCTCTCTCTTCAATACTGTTTTTAATCTTACTTGCTTAGTAGTCAGCCCGGACTTGATTAATACATAGATAATATCTGCCTGCATTAATTTTTGTTTCCCTTCAAAAAGATTGCAAAATGGGAAAATATGCCACTGTGTTTCCCTGTCCCTGGTACTGACTGTGTTTCCCTGTCCCTGGTACTGACTGTGTTTCCCTGTCCCTGGTGCTGACTGTGTTTCCCTGTCCCTGGTGCTGACTGTGATTCTCTGTCCCTGGTGCTGACTGTGATTCTCTGTCCCTGGTGCTGACTGTGTTTCCCTGTCCCTGGTGCTGACTGTGTTTCCCTGTCCCTGGTGCTGACTGTGTTTCCCTGTCCCTGGTGCTGACTGTGTTTCCCTGTCCCTGGTGCTGACTGTGTTTCCCTGTCCCTCGTGCTGACTGTGTTTCCTTGTCCCTGGTGCTGACTGTGTTTCCTTGTCCCTGGTGCTGACTGTGATTCCCTGTATCACCATTAGGGCACTACTGTTTGGAAGGCTCTGACCAGGCCAAGCCCGTGGGGGAGACCTTTGGTGACGAGTGCACAGCTGGACACTACTGTCCGAACGGCACGGACACACCGGTCGCCTGTCCGCCAGGAACTTTCCTGCCAACCCGCGCCATGGAGAAGTTATCAGACTGTGTAGACTGCAGCTCAGGTAAGTCTTGTTTCTTTATTTCACATAACTGGTAAACTGCCTTTAGGTGTAACACATCTGGTCCAGTTCTGTACAGTAAGTCAAGCTGCATAAGACTAGACAGTAAGGTTTGATCTAATCTCACTGGGATTAGTCGCCTATTCTGTTCGATAAGTTTGGTGGGTTCTTTAACATTGGTTGAAGTTTGGCTGTCCACAAACACAGATTAGACCAGATAAAACATCCCAAACCAAAGCTAGGTACAATATAGTACAAATCATTTTCACCCGACCTTGTGGACATGTGACTCACGTTTGTGGATCAAACACCTGGAAACAATTGAGAAATTTGGCCATCATTAGAGGGTTGTGCAATGAACAAACTAAATATCTGCACCATTTTTGTTCCAAGTCAACCCACTAAACTCACACATTATGTCTGTCTGTCTTACAGGTTATTATTGTGAGACTCCTGGCCAGACGAATGTGACTGCAGAGTGTGCCGCCGGCTTCTACTGTCAGCAGGCAGCCAACACCAGCACACCTACAGACGGAGTTACAGGTCAGGAGTAGGACTGTCATACTGTAGATTTATTGTGGTGTTTTACTCCAGCAGGAAGGAAAGGAGGTGGTGTTTTCAAGATCTGTGAATGAAACGATTCTGTAGAACAGTAATGTTGAAAATGTATATGATTTCATGATGTCATAGATTTGTTGTAGAGAGGTCAACTATCAGGGACTTGCATCAGCGTTTTTCAGTGACAGTGAATGTTCAATCACTACAGGTGACATCTGCCCTGAGGGTCACTACTGTGAGTTGGGTTCTCCCTCTCCGGTACCCTGTGGTAACGGGACCTTCATGAACCACACCGGAGCCTCCGCCTGTTACGTCTGTCCTGCTGGCTACTACTGTGTGAACAGGGACAGGGCCGACAACTGTACCCAGGGGTACTACTGTCCCGAGGGAACAGGGGCTGACCTGTGGCCCTGCCCTGCAGGCTTCTATGGAGGGACACCTGGGCTCAGACAGGAGGCTGACTGTACAGAATGTGCAGGTAAATCTGCTGAACACTCGTCACATTTTTACTTCCCAGGGTACGGGAGTATTGTGTTGGGTGGCTGAGCTGTTGGTTTGTGTGTGTGTGTGTGCGGTCAGGGTAGGTTGACAGCACATGGATCATACAAAATATAGGAAATGGGGTGAACTTGAGAGTAGATTGATAGCATGTGTGTGAGAGAGGATTCACAGGCATAATGACAGGAGCTCAAAAAGTCAGACACGGGAAACAGGGTGAACTTAAAAGTCACAAAAAAAACCAAAATACTTCACGGAAGTATTGAAATCTCTTGGAATAAGATTTGTTGTAGTGGAATTACACCGGTTTGCCAGAATACTGATGGTCTTGTTACAAGAAAGTGTGAGAAAATTTTGTGCAACATGTCATCCCATCTGTTGTCCCTGCAGGTGGGAGTTACTGTTCCACACCAGGACTACCTGCTCCAGAAGCTGACTGTGCTGCTGGCCACTTCTGTATAGAGGGTGTCGACACTGCCACTCCTAATGGCCTTAACAACACCGGGGTGGGGGGCATCTGCCCACCCGGCTACTACTGTCCCACGGGAACTGCTGCGCCTCGAGCGTGTGAGGCAGGCACCTTCAACTATCAGGAAGGACGAGCGTCGTGCGATCCCTGCCCTGCTGGGTACTTCTGCTACCTGAACACCAGCGATCCGTACGCCAACATCTGTCCCACTGGTCATTACTGTCCAGCAGGCACGGAGTATGGAGAGAGGTATCCATGCCTGGCAGGGACCTACAACCCTCTAGAGGGCCAGCAGAACAGCTCTGCCTGCGTGCTGTGTGACCCAGGACAGTACTGTCAGGGAGATGGGCTCAGTCAGCCGACTGGAAACTGCAGTGCTGGCTGGTACTGCACAGGGGGCGCTAGTGAAGCACAGCCTCTACCTCCAGGTACTACAATGTACACATGTACATACATCATGTACATTGAAGTGACATCTCTCAATAATTTAACAGTAGTCAAAAACAAAGACTGAAGACCTGCTTACTGGTCAGTTGAAGTTCATGTTTTTCCCATGATTTCTCCACAGGTAATGTGACGGCCTGCGACCTTCCAGCCAACTATAGCGACGTGTCCATGTGCAGCTGTTCTGAGATAGCGTACACTGGGAACCGCTGTCCTCCCGGGCATTACTGTCCGGAGGGATCCACCGCTCCAAGGAAGTGTGATGGTGGCTGGTACTGCCAGGGATATGAGCTGTCTACACCAACAGGTAACAATTAAGTCATAACATAATGCCCTAGTATATACCGTTTAAAGCTTTCTTTGTACCTACTACAGATTGTACAGCTAAATTCTAAAGTGCACTCTACTCATATCAGCTTACCCAGCATCCTAAAGCCTTTAGACGTCTAATGTTGAACATATAGGGACGGTACTTCTGTAAGATGTTAAAATTTGCTACAATCAATGCATTCTGCTTCAAGCACAGTGTGTTCCTTGCTTTGCATAGGTATAGCAAAAGCATGTCCATGTGCAACCAAGTTTTAAACAAGTTGGAAAATGCTGTTGAAGTGATGGATCAGTGTCCAAGATCCATACCATTATAAACATTGATCAGTTCTGTATGACATGTTGTCCCTTTAGCGGAATGTGCCGCGGGGTACTACTGTCCAGTGGGAGTTGGTGTGACCGTGCCGGACCCTGCAGAGTTCCCCTGTACACCAGGACACTACTGTGAGCAGGGCTCACCTGTCCAGACAGCCTGTCCCAACGGAACCTTCTCCAACACATCTAAAAAACACCCAGCTGTCCAACTGCCTCCTCTGTACTCCAGGTCAGTCATAACATGTACATGTAGCAAGTAAAATTTGTGGATGACATTGTCTGCAGACTCCAAATCTGATGAGGAAGAGCAAGATGGGTAAAAAAACAACAGAATGACTAGATTTTCAAAATAGACTCCATAAACATTGTAACAAGAATTGAGGTGACAAGACATGGTATTAAAACTAACAAGTCTTCTATTCCTATATTCAAGAAGACTTAGTGGAGAAATTGACACAAGTGTATAGAATAGTATTACTACAACTACACTCAAGGCTACCACATTAGTTTCCTTTCTACCACTATACTACGATCATCGCCGTAGGGGAACAAAATTTTATTATTTTTTGTTTCAGCAGGAATGTGTAGGAAATAAAATAATGATTCTACATTTTGTCCACACATGTCAGGCTCTTACTGCAGCGGGGAGGGTCTGGTGACACCATCTGGACCGTGTGCACCTGGCTTCTACTGTCCAGCCGGCCAGATAACTGACACACCTGCCCAGTACACCTGTCCAGCTGGCTTCTACTGTCCTGAGGGAAGTGCAACACCTGAGATTTGTGACAGAGGTATGGAACATCTTTGGACTGTACATGTATAAGAACTATATCATAAAAGAGTCTTTACAACCTCTTAGAAGCTTTGTGATTATGAGCACATTAAGTTGCCCTTGGTTTTTGGGTTGCTGATGTGCAAGAGGTATGAATACCCTGGTTTAAAACCAAGCTAACTAAGATCTAGATGTCAGTCAATGCCAACAAGCATGATCACATTTGTTGAAGGACATTGTATGAGTTAATGCCATAGAATTTTCAAGCTGTGACAGAACCAACCACTGACAAGGATCTAAGACAGGGTTTTTTAGCCATACTGCACTGCAAAGGAATAACTTGAATGAATGAGAGAAACCTTATGCCTGAAGTCCTGATGCCATATTGCAGGAACATACCAGTCCCATCCCGGCCAGGCCCTGTGTGAGGTGTGTCCGTCTGGGTCCTACTGTGATCCACACGAGCTGAACAATGTGACAGGGGTGATCACCCCTGAACCATGTGTGCCCGGGCACTACTGTCCCAATGGTACGGAGTACTCCACCCAGAACAAGTGTCCTGCAGGCACCTACAGCAACAGGACCTCACTGTCTAGTACAGGTGGGCCTGCTTCACTTCTCTTTACAATGAAAACAAAACCAGACTACTGTTTGTTGTGTGCTCAGAGAGTATGTCTCATGTTTATGATTGATATGTAACTATTGACAGTGTGAATGAGACATACAGTCATGTACTGATTACTTGAAATGCATCATGGCTTTAAGTTATTATTTAAAAAGAACCATAATTTGGCTGTAACATGTCATCAATGTAGGACTGAATAGTGTAACATTGTTTTACTATTTACACCTGTTTTCCAGGTTATTTTTCACTAGCTCGAATAATAACGCACCCCAAAGTTAGTAGAATGAAATGCTGAGCAGTGTTGTGTGCTCCCTACAGCTGAGTGTGCTGCCTGTCCCCCCGGTATGTACTGTCTGGACGCTGGCCTGACGTCCCCCACAGGGAACTGTACTGCTGGCTTCTACTGTTCCGGAGGGGCGGACAGCCCAACACCCACCAACAGTCCCACAGGAGACATCTGCCCACAGGGGCAATACTGTCCAGAGGGATCGGAAATAGGTCAGTTTTCAGCATCATGACAGTTTTGTAAGTTGCATTAAGCTTTTTCATGCCACATTACCAGATCAGTTTGTGGTCTACACAGTGTACATCATATTCTTCATAGTTTTCTTATGTTTAAAAACGGCAAAGAAACTACAAGTTTGTGTGGCATGTCAGAGAATGTGACTCAGCTAATTCTCTAATGGTCTCAACCTTTCCACATCTCAGGGACGGACTGTCCAGTTGGTAGTTATGGCAACCAGACCGGCCTGCGTGCCTCCACAGACTGCCCACTCTGTGACCCCGGGTACTACTGTGACCGTCCTGGGCTCACAGCCCCCTACCAGCCCTGCCATGCAGGGTTCTACTGTGCAGTGGGCTCCACCAGTCCCAACCCCATGTTGTGCCCTAGTGGTGCCTACTGTCCAGAGGGAACCCCTGACCCTGTGCCCTGTCCTGCCGGCACATTCCAACCCACTGAAGGTAAGGCTCAGTTGTCTCATGCAGTTAGCACACAGCAAATTGATCTGTGTATCTAACCATATAAATGATAGCATTCTTGAGAGTTTTCTTTTCTGATTTCTTTTTAGTAAAATCAACATTTTTTTCATTCTGGACTTCTTGTCATCTACTGTATGCAATGTAAATGACTTTGCTCTCAAACTATTGTCCATTATCATGATGTCTTTGTGGATTGGTAACATTTTGTTTACATATTTTATGAATATTGCTTGCTAATGACATCAATTTGAATCAAGGACATCATATCTTTATCAAGCACAATTCAACATCTATGGTTTAATTTAGCACCAACTTTGTTATATGTCATAATTTTATAATAATCATTACATAGATATTTGTGTAGATCCATGTACTGCAAGAAGCATCATAAAAAGTGCTTCACAGAAGCACATTGTATAGACTGATGTCTAACGACTTACATGTATCTTTCTCTTTTTCTCCCTTGTACTTATGGCTACATTGACTACTGCAGCTCGAGGTTTGCACTTAAGGCATCATTCTCAGTGGTTTTGTATGGAAAGGTGTCTTTTTTGTCCGCTGTTTGCAGTTGACACTCATGAATTAAAACAGCCAAATTATTTGTGTCATTAATAATTTCAAACCTCAGCACTTTGGAGGTCTTACTTACATTAGAAAAATGCAAAACTGAGATTGTCAGCTGTCAATCAGGACCAATTTGGGTCCCTTTTTTATACAAGGTGCACGTGTACGCTTCTCTGTCATATTGCATCACTGTAGGCTTAAATTGTGTAAATTGAAAAATGGTAATTACAGTCTACAATGGCACAGTTAGTTGTGGTGGAGGACTAAGGGAAGGTAGCAGTTGGTACCAGTGTGTATGTTGTGTTGCACAATGTCTGTGGCTGTTTTAAATTGAATTATGTTTTGTCTGTGTTGTGCTCTTTGTCTCATTCTGTAAAGAGTCACTGGTATTGTAAACAGGCTGGTGTTGCATGCTGTAAAGGACTTAGAGAGATAATGTAGACTAACAAACTTTCTCAATCTCACGGTGCAGCAGCCGGGGTTTAAGTTTCCTTGCGATCTGATTAGAACTTCTGACATTGCACTGACTGTAACTTTCTACAGGTAAGACCAACAGTAGTGCCTGTGTGGACTGTACACCAGGGTACTACTGCCAGGAGGGAGGCCAGCCTAATGTGACTGGAGAATGTCTGCCTGGGTACTACTGTATCAGAGGAGCAAGTGTGCAGAACCCAAGTGGTATGAGAATTTGTTTCTTTGTTTGTTTGTTTGTTTCTTTGTTTGTTGAACAACACCACTTGTAGGGGAAGCAATGTGTTGGGTTGAAAAACATATCATACTGTCTGGGACATAAAAGATATTAAGAAGTTAGTGTTTTGCCAAAATAATTGTTGGTGATTCTTGGGTCCCAAATTTTTGACATATAAAATAAAATTTTCAGCTAGTTTGAAAGCATGATCTGTCCATATTACCCATAGGATGAAGTTTCATATGGGGCTTATGAAAATCACAAATGATCATAAAAGCTCTTGTTACCTGATGTTTTTTCATACAAAGTAATATTACATGGTGTATAAGATATGTTCTATTTTTGTCATTTTCTGAGGTACATTCATAATGACTTCATACTTTGCACTAGTTTGAAGTATTTACAAGCAAATGATTTTCCACAGACGGTACAACAGGAGACATCTGTCCTAGAGGTTTCTATTGCCCAGCACAAAGTTACTGGCCCACTCCGTGTGCCAATGGAACTTACGCCAACGACACTGGAGCATCAGAGTGCATGGTGTGTCCTGCTGGGTACTACTGCTCCGGGGGCTCAACGGCTGACAACTGTGTCCAGGGCTTCTACTGTCCCCCAGGGACAGGCACTGACCTGCAGCCATGTCCAGCTGGTCAGCTAAATTCTGTATTTTTTAGTTGTTGCAAGGTTTATTTTTAGGCATAGCACTACTTGTCTGCCAACTTCCAAACAGTGTTTTGGTGAAGGATTTTCCTTAAAAAGTCCTTCTTTGATGCAGGAACCTTTGGTGCCCGAACCAACCTGGAGACAGAGTCAGACTGCACGCCCTGCTCTGGTGGCAAGTTCTGCGACACAGATGGGTTAGATGACGTAGCTGGGAACTGTGACCCGGGATACTATTGTACCAGTGGTGAGTGAAGAACAGCAGTACTGACATTTGGTTTGTGCTGTAACAGTTGCCTTTTGTCATTTGTATGAATCCTCTCCAAGGTGCTGAAATGTTGGCTGCTGTGTACCATCTCAGTAAAAGTGATAAGTGTTACATGTCTGTTAAAATTGTGTAAACAGTGTATCATTTCACTCTATCACACATGTACAGACTTTGTGTAGTTACTCAACCATGGCTTGTTACGGTCACTTGCAGGTGTGAACGTGTCCACACCAGAAGGCATCAACACTGGGGTCGGTGGGAAGTGTCCACCTGGACATCAGTGTCCCCAGGCTTCAGCCAATCCTCAAGAGTGTGCAGCGGGCAAATATGCAAGTCAGGGCGGCCTGGCAGAGTGTGACCCATGCCCACCTGGTATGTGTGACACGGCTGTTCCAAAACCATAGAATTAAACTAGTATTTAGTTTTAGCATGTGCATTACTGCCTTCTCATTACCAACTTATGTAAAGAAATTCCCCATATTTTTCTGTGATATTTTGGTTTCTAGAAGATAACTTGCTGTTTTTAGTCAACCTATCCCCTTTATTTCCCCCCAGGTTTCTACTGTGTAAATCAGACAGTCACACCAGTGGAGTGTCCTCCTGGTCACTACTGTCCAGAGGGGACAGAGTTTGACCAGCAGTACCCATGTCCAGCTGGGACTTACAACAACAAGACAGGTATGTATGGATGCACGACCTTCTACGGCATACTGTGAGAATCTGCCTAATAGTAGTTTTATCTTATTCTTTGCTCAAAAGTCATGAACAAGCAATGCACACCTTGCCTGTTTTTTTTTTCATATATGGTAATGTTACATGATGTTAACTAACACAAATATGTGGCTTTATTTTTAAAATTTGCAAAGTCTTTCGCTGAATGTCAGGATTCATTGTTCTGAATCTGATAGAGTAATGTTCTTGATCTTGAACCCCCCGTCCTCAGGTCAGCACAACGTGTCGGACTGCCCGGCCTGTCCCCCGGGGATGTTCTGTGAGGGGCTGGGGCTGGTCCAGCCCTCAGGCTGGTGTGACGAGGGATTCTACTGCAGCGGAGCGTCCAGCAGTCACCGGCCGTTTGATGTGGGAGTGACCGTTACTCTGTCTCCCACTGCAGCACCAATGTACGCATGGATACAACGTTCTTATTGAATTGAATGTATTCTACTGTGAAATAACAATCAATTATTTGCAGTGTGGCTTGAATTATTATGATAGCTTTATACAATATCATGTGCTTCAGTGTAAAACACAGGTATAAGTAATTGACACAGGTTCATGTATCTGTGATGAGCTTTATTCATTCTTTATTTCTGACATTTTTAACCAGGGTGGCCTAACTCCATTGCTTTTGCAGTGGGGCCTGGGGTCACAAATAACACAGTTACATACAAACAAACAAGAATTTGACATACAAAAAATATCAATAACAAAATTGATGGTAACAATCATGATAAAAACAATAAAGAAAAGTATCTTTCTATACCAGTCAATAGTCCCAACATTGTGTAGCTAGGACAGAACCTGGTCCAAGTTCAAGAGCATAGTTTGTAACAAATACCTCTCCACCCTTTTTAGTACAAACTATGGTAATGACACGTGCCACCCCCTGTACGACTGTGTGTGCCCTGACAATGCCATGACAACAGGCGGCCTGTGTGGACCCGGGTATTACTGCCCGTACGGGTCCCCTACAGCCCTGCCCTGCGATGGAGGCATGTACTGTGAGACTCCAGGTCTTACAGCTCCAACAGGTACAACTGTTTCTTATAAACTCTATTATGTCATATCTGGTCTGCGATAACGTTCGATATGGGTGTTCTGGCCCATGTGATAACTAGCAGTACAGCCCAGGGATCTATTTGGTTTTCACACGGACTTCCAAATGTTCCGTACAATAATTGGAATGCATTTTGTGTGAACCATGTGTGCTACTTTTGAAAATTGGAATTATACTGGATTTAGACATTGGAATTGGTGTTGTTGCATTATTTAATTTAGGGACACCAAATTTTGGCTCATTTCGCATTGAAAGGCCTGTTTTCTCAGGTTTTAACTTTGGGTGATAGGGAATACACCATGTTGTGTATATTTACTTTCCATAGGGGAGGAAAAGTGCGCATTATAAAGTGTAGCTAAGACACACACAATTCGCATGGATTACCTTAAAGTTTGTAAGAGACCGATCATATTCAACATAAATTATGATCATCGTGTGGTCGCAAGCTATGGGCATGCTTGGGATTATCTAACTGGTTGCCAAAAACTGTTTTTCCAGGCCCTTGCCATGCAGGGTTTTACTGTAACCACACCAGTGACCGACCAGACCAGCACGTCTGTCCAGCTGGTCACTACTGTCCCACAAACACAACTGTGCCCGTCCCATGTCCTGCCGGCACCTACAGTCGCACTGCTGGTAATGATGGACTGTCAGACTGTCTCAACTGCACGGCTGGCTTCTTCTGTGAAGGTGAGGCCATACATTGTAACTTGCTTTAAAAACTACTCAAGCTACGTTTAAAAACTTATTTAAATGTTACTCAATCTACAAGTCAGAAGTATGTTGTATTTTCTGGAGTGGTATGGACTGATCCAGACTGTCCACCATGGCATTTATCAGTTTGACCATTGAGAGAGTGGCTGCATGTCTGTCAAATATTTCCCTTTTTATGTTTTTATCTAAATTTGCATGTCTACATTTTGACAGAAGTGGGAGGGGCTATTGGATCAGTCTGTTGCCCGGGACCCTCTTCAGCTTGATATTTGACAAACTTTAATTACTCTGCAGTGTCCCTAATACTGAAGTGTTGTTACTTAGTGTTCTATTTTGTGGAATGACAAAAGTATATTATATCGCCTCTCACCAGGTGATGGTAATGCGGATGTGGATGGCCCCTGTGGGGAAGGTTACTACTGTCCATCAGGGCAGGCCACCCCCACTCCTCCTGACTTCCTGTGCCCCCGTGGACACTACTGTCAGCAGGGTTTCCCCGAACCTGTCCTGTGTCCCAACGGCACGTACCAGGCACAGCAGGGTCAGAGGGACTGTGATGTGTGTCCTGCTGGGTACTACTGTGACCCCAACAATGGTGAGTGTCATTCAACCATCATGGATATGTAAAGTTACATGTACTTAGTATGTCTACTGTACATTCAAAGCAGACTATCAACTGTCTTGTTTACATAAATGGAAATATTGTTTTGTTGGCTGAGCAATGGGTTTATGTATCTACATGTATTTATCCAATCTATTTTAATTTGTGTCTATTTGTCCAATATGTTTTTATATTCTAACAATTCTGTTACAGTACTAAAGTTACATTGGAAATGAATACTTAATCATTCACCGTATCATGATAGAGAGGTCACTGTGAATAGTGCCGGAATAAAACAACTGCAAAGATCTCAAGGCTCACGGTATTCTGTTGTTTCAGGAGTGGCTGTCGTGACACCTGACCCATGTCCCCAGGGGTACTACTGCCCGCCCGGCACCCCCCTCAGCACCTCCTTCCCCTGCCCCCCAGGGACGTATGGCGCTACTATGAACCTGACCCAGGAGTCAGACTGTGCCCAGTGCACGGCAGGGTCCTATTGTGAAACCCCCGGGCTCAGTGTACCGACTGCAGAGTGCTATGCTGGGTATTACTGCACAGGGGGAGCCTCAAGCCCAACACCACTCAAGGATGGGGTAGGTCGTCAAACTTTATTATACAAAGAGAAGGTATTTTTCATATTATTATCATGGGCATGTATAATGATAAACTTCAATTGTTAACTATGCTTAAAGTTGTAGTTCAGTACATAGTTTTCCTTTAATGATAAGTAACTCCACACCTCAAATTTGTTTGACATGCGGATCAGCATGTTAGCAGTTACAACTCTGACCAAACTTTGTGTCTGAGGTTGTGAAGTTGTCAAATCAAAGCATCTGTGATTAACTGCATCAGATGACTCATTCCCTAACTGTTCTTTTTTCCAGGTGGATGCCAGCAACAATGTCACCTTCACAGGGAACGATGAGTGTCCGATCGGACATTTCTGCCCCAACGGGACGGCCTACCCACAGGACTGTCCTGCTGGCACCTTCTCCAACAACAAGGGAGTGACCGGTGAGGAGGGCTGCGAGCCTTGTGAGCGGGGCCGGTACTGCAGCCAGCTGGGCTTCGTCAACATTGATGCTGCCCCTCCCTGTGATGAAGGGTAACATTCAACATTCAAACCCATAGATTAATGATAGCCTCAAAATCCACCACACTATCATGATATTTTTAGATACAGAAGTGTTGTTTCGAGTGGCTAAGCTGTAGGTTAGTAGGTTGACAGCACATGGGTGGGAGAAGATTGACAGAAAGACAGGAGATCAAAGGGCTCAGAATCTGGCCTGGAGTCAGCAGAGATCTATATGGGGAAAATCAGGAAGCTGGGATAGCATACTTCCTGGAAGTCTAAAAGCTCCAATTTCCACAGAAAGAGCAGTTGCATTGGACTACATTATTGTACATGCGTCTATCTTTAACCATCCTTGTACTGTACGTTTCTGTCAAAGATGTAGCCTTAGGTTAGTCTTGTATAAAAACAGTAGACATGTGACCTTGCTGACTAGTTGTTAACGTTGCAGGTTTGTGTGCACTGGAGGCAGTACAACCCCCCGACCTACAGACCCTGCCATGGGCTACATCTGCCCTGCTGGCTTCTACTGCCCAGCAGGAACTCTGTATGAGCTAGGTGAGGGGACATTTTTCTCTATGTCTACTAGAAAAAAAATCAAAGATAATCAAATATGCAAGACCATGTCCTTATTTTCGATCCATTCTAGGCACTCTTCAAATCGCAGCACATGTATTTGGTGAGGCTGCGCCAATTAACTTACTTCCTTGGGTCTTAGACATATTAAGGGAAAAATACATGTACCATGTGGACATAATAGAAGCAGAGGGCACTGAGAAAAACTTTTAAATATGACAGTCACTCCATAAAACTAAGTGCACCAAAGCAGCAACCTGGTCCTCAAGTTACATACTTCTAGCATTTATGTACAAACCACAGAATCATGCTTCACGTATCTAAATCTGCCTACATTCAGTTTCCTTGAATGAGAAGAAGTTGTAAATGAGGAAACAAAGCGTTGTTTGACTTGGTTGGTTCTCCTCCTCCAGGCTGTGAATTTGGATACTACAACCCCAACCCAGGACAGGCCAACTGTACAGTGTGTCCAGTCGGGTACATGTGTGACCAGGTCAACATGACTTCACCAGAGCCATGCAAGTCAGGTCAGACCTGCATCTCTTACTCTGCACTGCATTGGGTTCACGTGGAATGAAAGGACAGAGTTGTTCTTAAGTTTACGTCACATTTGTCATAGGTCATTTTTTGTTAGCTGAGTTTTGTATGATACATGCAGGATTGTTACTTTATCTCATTACCTGTATGTCTAACATTCATTGAATGTAAAGGAACAACACTAATATGAAGCTCCCATTCCTGTGTAGGACACTACTGTCCTGAAGGTGTGCCCTCTCCGGTGCCCTGTCCTGAGGGCACATACAACAACAAGACAGGCCTGAGCACAGAGAGTGAGTGTGACGACTGCCTGGCTGGTTATTACTGTGCTGGACCTGGGAACTCCTTCCCTACAGGTGGGTCAAATAGCCACTGTTTATCCTGATGTAGGATGGAACCAATATAGTCAGTCAAGATAGAATAAATCCTTTGCTAGCTGTCACTAGTACAGGTTTGAATGTACACTGTATCTTTCTATAATGAAGGCAACTCTTTTGTCACCCCTACAGGTCCTTGTCAGGCTGGTTACATTTGCTATGGAGGTGCCAGTGACAAAGTGCCAGCTTCAAATAACACCAAGTACCCGGACAACGGGGTGTGTCCTTTGGGGCACTACTGTGATGAGGGAACGCCGGCTCCTGTGCCGTGTCCTATAGGCACACTCAGGGATACAACAGGTGAAGACAGTACTCTAAAATTTACCCACTACCATGCATTTTGTAAGTCTTAGGCTTAAATGAATTTTTCTTTATGTGAGTGTGAAAGTTCATCTAGCATGAAAGTTAATCTGAGTTGTCCTTATATGATTTACAGGTTATATGCAAATTTTTGTTTCATATTCAATATGCAAAGTACAAGACACTATCAGCAGTTAATGTTTCCAAATTGATACTTTATGACATTGTAGTGACTATATTTCACTGCCTGTATTTTGGTGTAGATGTTATTTATAGGTGTCAATGTTTTATGTAAAGTGCAACGATTTTCTGGTTTGTTAACCACTCAACCAATCAACAAATTGTCTTGTATATTGTCCTGAAGGTGCTGCTTCTGTGTCGGAGTGCCACCCGTGCACAGCTGGGTCCTACTGTAACAGCTCGGGGCTGTCGGCGGCTTCAGGACTGTGTCACGCCGGGTACTACTGCCCTTCCAACCACTCCACCTACTCCCCCGCACCCTCCGACCTGGAATGTCCGCCCGGGTTCTTCTGTCCCGAGGGTTCTGCGGAGCCTGAGCCCTGCCCGGTGGGAGAGTACCAGCCGGCCAGCGGGACAGACTACTGTATACCCTGCAGGGCTGGGTACTACTGTCAGAGTGCCATCAACCCAACACCACAACTCTGCCCAGCCTTCCACTACTGTCCTGCAGGTCAGTTATGCCTAACACTAGATATTTAACGACTGACCGTAAAAGAACATTCCCACTCCATGCTACATAGTTAGTCTTTTAGTCTCATAGTATATATTTGTTACATAGCAAAAGATGCCATAATTTGTACCTTGTACAATTCTTTTGCAATTAAGTCTTAAATGGATATACACTGCACTTGTGATAATGTTATATCACTGTTTCATACTTGTGCAGGAACCATGGACCCCATCCCTTGCCACAATGGCACGTACACCAATGCCACAACAGAAGGACTGAAGGCAGAAGACGAGTGTCTGCCTTGTCCAACAGGCTTCTTCTGCAGGTACAGGTCATTCTCTGGAACAGTGCTTTACAGCAATTAGTATAGTACAGTTGTATTTCATAGCACAGTCACAATCGTTATAGGTAGGCCCAGAATAGAAAGAAACAGTTGATGATGTTATGAGTTGTTGTTTTCCAGAGGAGGGCAGTTGGTGGGTACATGTGCAGCTGGTTACTTCTGTCTGGCCGGTAGTGATGACTACACCCCTGAGGGTGATCCTCCGCCGGCCGACCCTGACCAGGACCCCTGTACCCCCGGGGACGTGTGTGCGGGACCCTGCCCAGGGGGACACTACTGTACGGAGGGAGAACAGGACCCCTGGCCCTGCCCGGAGAACACCCTGCGACAGACACCTGGGGCGAGCCAGCTGAGCGACTGTCGAGCCATGTCCTGCAGGACTGTGGTGTAGAGAAGGTAGGACAAGCTTAGGCCAATACATGTCCATCATACAGGCAAACAAGAATCTGTAAAATTATGACTTAATTGTATCAATGTAGCTGTATTATATAATAGTAGAAAATTAATAGATCTCCTCATTGTGTCCTCAATCAATATTGTATATTGTAAGTAAGTTATGACTTACATGACATACATGTACACTGACTTATATCAAGCTAGAAATGACTTCTTCAGTCTCAAAATTTCAGATAAAGAGACTCACTCCTTTGATAACTCAGTGTGATTCTAAGATCCTCATCATTGAAGGTATATAGGAACAATGTGAAGGCTTGATGTGATAACATGTAAATCTACATGTAAATTTCTTTGTTATCCTTTTCCTAGGTGACCCCACGGCATACCTGTGTCCTGTTGGCTACTACTGTGACTCTGTGAATGGTACCAGCCCAGGGGAGGGTGCTGGTCCCAAGGAATGTCCCGTCCACACCTACCGGGATGTTCCAGGGGCCAGACATGTCGGAGAGTGCTTCAACTGCCCTCCAGGGTCCTGGTGCAACGTCACAGGTAGGCAACATTGTTTCAGCAAGACTTTCAGGCGTAAAATTCTCTTTTCTGAATTTCGTCCCTGAACTGAAGTGCTGCAGCAAAACTGACCATCTTGAATGTCCACAGGCATGAGTGACCACACTCAGAGCCCATGTCCAGTTGGCCACTACTGTCTGGAAGCGTCTGACCCCGAGCCTTGTCCTGCTGGACAGATGAGGAACGTGACTGGTTCAGGTGCCCCCGAGGAGTGTCCACTCTGCCGACCTGGCTACTACTGTCCGGCAGGCATTCCCAATGTCAACGGTTTCCCCTGCGCTCCACACTTTGAATGTCCAGAAGGTGGGAGTGCTTCTGAGAAATTCACAATAATGAACAGAACAAGGAATTCACAATTTTTCTGTACAGCTCTTAAGATTGTTCAAATGATCATGAGACCATTGTAATATTATTAAACAAATTATTTCCAGGTGCCGTGAATGAGACTATCTGCAGACCAGGTCATTACTGCCCAGGTGTGACAGGGACATCCCCTATCTGTCCTGGTGGGTACTACTGTCCAGAGGGATCCAACAACTACACCATGTAAGCATGAAGCTTTCTGCTACCTTATTACATCATGAATTGTTGTTGTAATAGGTAGAAACAGTTACAGTACAGCAAAACATTCTAACTGACGGAATATATTTTATATCTGATACAGTTGTGAGTACCCGAGTTACTGTCCCGAGGGTAGTGACCAGCAGTGGCCGTGTGACCTGGGCTGGATGCCGGTCAATGTGACAGGGCTGCGGGATGAGCTGTCCAAGGCCTGTCTGATCTGTCCTGTGGGAACGTACAGGAACGACTCTGCCTGGGACTACTGTGAACCTTGCCCAGGGGGATACTACTGTCCTGAAGGTTAGTTCTCAACCTAGTCATTACGGTAACGGTAACCATGGATGCTCTGATATGGCTGGTGGCATGCCCTTGGGGAAGGCACTTTTTGCTCGCTGTTCACTGCAGTGATGCCCACCAGAACTCTGGGCTAATCTGTTTTCACAGTGTTTTAGAGATAAGACAAAACATTGATACCTGTCTCTCTCCCTCCCTTCCTATAGGAACTGACCAGTACCTGACGAACCCGTGTCCCATTGGCTACTACTGTCCCAACCGTACAGGAGAACCTAGACCCTGCCTACCGGGCCGCTACGGGAACATCAGTCTGGCCTACGACTATGGCCAGTGCTTTGAGTGTCCTGTCAACACCTTTAACCACCTGTTCGGACAGAAGGCATGTTTCCCCTGTGGAAGCTCTGCCACTGCTGCTAAAGGTGTGTGAACCTGCCAAGTGTGAACAACTGTATTCTGATAAACATTAAATTACAACCTGTGCACTTATCATTGTTTCAATCATGTTAAGTTTGCTCCTTTCCCAAATCTCCTGACATGTTTAATCACATTTTGTAGACACATTTTGAGGCTGACCTTTTTCTGTCCTTTAGGTTCCTCCCACTGTGAGTGTATTGGGAAGTACCGTGCCTTCCAGGAGTCGGATGGCTCGTGCATCTGTGAACCTGGTTATGTCTACTACAACGAGGCCAACCTCATGGTGACAGAGGGCAACAGTGATGCAGACTGTCAGTCGCGGGTGAGTCATGATCAATATTCTTACTTCCATGTATTGTTTGGAGTGGCTGAGTTGTGGGTTTGTGTCTCTGTTTGTCTTTGATTGTATGGTGGGTGGGAGGTGATTTTGACAGTTGATTGATAGGGAGATCATGTCTGAAGGTGACTCAGCATGTGCCAGGTTGACCATATGTGGAGGAATCCAAGTGTTGTAATACAAATCATGTAAGTTACATCATACATTCCCCTCAACAGTTTGGGCACAAAAACTCAAAACACTTCCTTAAACTGTTGCAATGATTGTTCTGCTTATTGAATGAGTAATGGGTTGTATATGTGTACTTGCTTGTTTTGATACAGGTGGATGTACGATGTGACCTGGACCAGGTGCGTCTGGCAGGGACACGTACGTGTGTGTACCCTAGTCAGTACGACTGTACCCCCACCTGCGGAGACAGGGGAGGCTCGCTCTCCATCGAACTGGGAGTGTGAGTTAGCACTCATTTCATTTATGTAGAGTTGTGCCACTTCAACTCATTTCTTTGTGTAAGCTTTGACATAAAGTGCCAGACTGTGTAAGGGTAACAGTACATAACAGGTAGTTGTGTGACTCGCACATGTAGCTTATAGTGGCTCTATGTTGCAGGTGTCTATGTCACTCGTATGTTGCGCCTGAGGAGATCTGTGACAGCACATGTGTGCAGACCAAGCCAGTGGTGACAGCAGGGCTGACCAGTACTGGACAGCTGCAGATGACCACTTTTGACCCAACTTCTGGTCAAACCACAACAGCAGTAAGTACAATGTACACTCCAGGGCTAACTTGCATTTGTACTGTAACTGAAGATTCTTAATATATATTACTGTGTATATTACAATGTAGTGACATGTGCACTGATAAGACATGTTGAGATGAGTTTTAAGCCTTTTGTTTTGTTTCCAGGCTGTTCCCAACTGTATTGGCCCCAACCAGCACACGTCTGGTAACAAGCCAGTCCATTGGGTGGTTGTGGGGAGCTCGGGTGTCTATGGGGTTCTGAACACAGAAACCACTCATAGCGATTACCTCACAACCTCAGGTAAGCTTTTATTACCTCCATGAAAAATGGAGGTATTGTTTTTGGCGTGTCTGTCTGTATGTATGTCTGTGTGTGTGTGTGTGTGTGTCTGTCTGTGTTTCCGCAACTTCGTAGTCAGCATAACTTCAGAACGCCTTTATGGATTGTGATGATATTTGGTATGATGGTAAGTCTTGGGAAGACAAAGGTCAAGGTCAAGTATGGGCCTCCTGGTGGATGACCTTGGTACTGCAGCATAACTTCCGGTTTTTGTATCTTTTGTCCTGAACAAGCTATGGTCTTGACTTTTTGGTGACAGATAGCTTATCCTGTTAGGAATAAGTGGCGTAAGTTTGGTCCCCCTAGCAGCTTGTTCTGGAACTGCAGGTCAGTTTCTGGTAAAAACTTTGAAAGCCAATAAGTTCAGATTGGAACAATGTATTTTCATCATTTTTGGTAGGTAGGTACCTGAGAGACAGTTGTACATGATTAAATGCAAATTATGCAAATGAGGACTTTATTTGCATAATTAATGAGGAAATTTACATTTACGTATCAAGCCCATATTTCATGGAGGTATGAAATCTCGGAATTCTTGTTACTTATCTGTTATAATCCTGTTGACTTGATGAAGTAATGATTCGAAGCTGATGTCTTTTCCTTGTACTGTAAATTCATTTATGTTTGCAGAGACTTTATTTTGTAGTAGAATGGTAAAGGAGGTAGGAGATAATTGCAGTGTATTTTTAAAAGTTTGCAGTTGAAACAATACTGTAGACAGTAAGAAGCAGATTTTGTGATGGAGAGGTCACTGTAAAAACCATCAAAATGTTTTGCTATAATTACTATGTCATGTAGTAACAAATGATTCTTCTCGAACTTTTAGGTGCAGGGACTCCCACAGCGCGGCGAAGACGGAGTGCGCCAGACGTGGAGTCCCCGTACTTTGCCCGTCGTCTGCTGATGAGCACAGCGCTGCCCAACACCACAGTCTGGACCACCACAGACGTACCTGTGACCACCTCCTCTCTACTGAACAACGTTCCCCTCATCCCCAACCCACTCCTGTGTCTGGAGGTGGAGGAGATGGTCATCTTTAAGGTGGAAGTCAATGAGACAGGTACAGTTCGACTCTCCCATATCCCAGCCAGATACATAAAACAGTTTTGTCTTCTATTCAGCATGAAGTACATGTTTAAAGTAGTGCTTAGTTAAAGTTGGGAGTTGGATGTTATTTTCCGACAGATAATTTATCAATGAATACATAGCAGCCTTTCTGCAGAATTTTGTGCAAAGTTTTTTTTTTAATCTGTATATACGTGGAAGTTGAAAAAGTTAAGGCCTTCTGGTTGTGTTCTTCAGATCGAACCAAGAGTCACTACCCCCGGTACCAGAAGGACCACCTGTTCAACACCAACCCCAGCTTTGACTACGGAGCCTTCCGACAGCTGCAGGAGTACATCGAGAAGACCAACGTCACGGTGGAGCAGTTCGCCTTTGTTTTCACTGATCCGGGGCAGTATGCATTCTACGATGCTCAGGTAAGCCAGTCCTTCACATTCAAAGTGCTCTAGTTATCTTAGTCTAGAGTCTGTCAAGGTCAAGTCTGAAGTTTAGAGGTCGCAAAAACCCAAAATACTTCCTAGAAGTCTTGGATTTCATTTCTGAAGTATCGTCAGATAGTTCCTAACAATACTTGATGGTGTTCATGTCTTGATGAAAAGTGTGTGTGGCCTTGTGCAGATAGGTACTAATGTAGACTGTAATGCTTGTTGTATTTCTCTGACCATGACTCCATCACACTGTTGTTGTTTAGGAACCTGGGCGTGAGATCTTTGTGTCAGTGAAGGCTAATGGGTCCTCCTGTGAGGACGGAGTGGTTCGTATCCAGCCGGCCACAGAAAACAACCTGGTGTCAGCTGGGGTGAAGAAGACTGCTCCACGGAACCAGGAGCCTGACTGGGGCCTCATCATAGGTACAGCCCCAACACTGGGCACATTAGCAGGGACAATACAGTGATGGTTCAGTTAGCTTTAATGGAAACAAAAAATGAAATACAGTCATGTACAGTCAACTCATAATCTAATCACTTTGCTAGATAATTCTTGAGTCAGAAGAATTCCTTTATGATGTAAATGTTTAATGACAGGTCATACATTTTATTTTTCTTACAGTCACTTGTAGATGTCACAGTCACTTTAAGTTGCCACTGCTGGCACTGATTACCAATTTTTTCATGATTACATGTATTTGCAGTATTTCAGATATGACATTGCCAGGCCCTTTGCTTCATTAGAAAATACACAACTCTTGTTTTACTTTTGATTTGGTCAAGTTGGTTCTTCAGCTACACAACCCTGTTCACCTCTCAGGTATCATTGCCTTCCTGGGTGCCTGTGTGATTATGTTGGTGGTAGCAGTGATCGTGTGGCGACCAAAGCACGCCGGCATCTATCCCATGAACTACTGGAGACCCAAGTACCGCAGCCTGGGAGCACCACCTGCCATCACTTATTCTCCCTCATATCACGACAAGTAAGACTTACATGTACCTTACTAATATAATGTCCTTCCTAAAGCATTGTCAATACTTTCAATTAGAGTTGTTGTGGGAATCATTTACATTGTAATTCATGATTACCAGGCAAAGATGGCAGACTTCACCCCTTATCCTTACTGCTTTGTGTCCCAATCCTAGCAGCACTGAGGATACATTGCAATGCAACATATTATCATTGTGTATACATGTATTTGGATATTAAAGTGACTGTCACTAACAGAATCTGATGTAATCTCTCAAAGGGGAGACCTGCTTCTTGGTGTGCGTGGAGTAGCAGAGGGAGCAGAGTCCACAACTACCACAGCCATGTTCATGGGTAAGTCATGACAAACCACGCCATGCAGACTGACACTTTTATCTATCTCTACCCTTCAATGGATTTCTTCTTAGTTCTGGGAAGTTCAACTGGTTTCTGACAGGCAATGTCTGCCTTGTATTTTGGCATGAGATAGAACCTGAGTTCTCTCTCCCACATAACATAGACAAACTGCAAGGATGGGTCAGGAAATAGATGCAAATTCATTTTGCCCATTAAGCCCAGGGCCAGAACACCCATAAAAAACATTCCCAATTAAGATTGGGTTTTTCTTGTTACATGTTTGTTTGTGGTCACACTCTATGGCTTGTCGTAACTAAAACAGGTCCAGGAGAAGAACAGGAACTGGAGAACTTTAACGTCCGTACCCTGTACGACAAGCTTGAGGACCAGAACCTGCACATCTCGGCACAGCTGGCCAAGGCACAGGAGGACCTGCGAGGGTTTTACCAGCGCATCCATGATCAGGTACCTGAGTGTACATGTTTCACTGTGCTGGTCAGCTAACAGGAGACAAACAGCTACCCTATGGTTGCCACACTATGAAAACAGTGTTGACAAAACTACTAAGTGTCTAACATTAAAACCAGCTAAAAAAAAAAAACTAGTCATGCCTCTAAATACCAATTATCAACAAAGGAATGTGGTGTACAAAACCACGACTCTCCTAGAACTATAATAGAGTAAAACTCACTGAAAAAAAAGCAAGTACATTATGACTAGACAGCTTTAAACATGTGCAAATGTTAGGTGTGACAGGTGTAGTATCAGCTGCCATCGTGCCATGTGCCTGCAAACTTGGTATGTTATGCCAAAGGGTGGTCAGCTATACAGATACAGAAAACGTGGACAGCTATACAGATACAGAAAACAATTTATTCTGTAGCATACATTTTGGGCTGTATATGTTTGTAACAAAGTTGTCTAACATGTCTCTTCCATGGTGCAGAATGAAGGGCTGAAGGGCATGCTGAATGACCTTGACCTCCACCGGCTGGAACAGCTGGAGAAGGAGCGGCAGCGTCATGGTGATGGACGTGAGGACGAGAGCCTTCAGCAGTCTGCCGGGGTTCCCATTCTCAACAGACAGTACAACATACAGGGGCCAGCCCGCAAAATCACCTTGGCTGGAGGTGAGGTCACAGAACTACATGAAAATAGGGCTTGTCCATAATCATGTGGTATTACTTGAAGTACCTGATGTCTCCATTACTTGAAGTACCTGTAGTATACTTACACAGTGTCTCTGTTACTTGAAGGTGGAGCCAACCTGCGTGAGCAGGAGCTAATGCTGGCTCTACAGATCCTCCTGGACAGGATGAACTCTGGCAACATCCCCATCAGTAAGGAGATGGTGGAAGAGGCACAGAGGAGACTGGGCATGGCGGGGCAACCCATACCATCAGGCGGATGGAAGGTGGGAGACTGTCTTCTCTTTATTTAGTGAAAGGAGAAAGGCTGCCATTAGAGATTTATCCTCACCTATTGTAAGCTCCTTGCAATTCAGCCCCTTGCTGCAAAGAGAAAGCCCACAACCCAATATTCCCTGTGATATTTCCTAAGGCCATGGGCTATTGTTACCTTTACCCTTTTTTTATGTGCAGGTCCAGGGACAGGGAGATTTGCTGCGTCACCAGAACGCAGAACGGCTGCAGCTGGAGCGTGAGCTGCAGCAGGATGAGAAGGACACCATGGAGAAGCTGCTGCAGGAACAGGAGGCCAAACGGCAGCGCACGCTGCAGCAGCTGTCGGAGAAGCTGACCTTCCAGCTGCAGGGTGACCTGACTGAGGAGGAGATCAACCGCATCATGGCCAACCACGAGCGGGAGCTGGGGGCTGCCATGTTGGCCTGGGAGGAGTCCAAGGGGAAACAGGCGGCCGAACTGAGGGAACAGTTAGCCAGGAGGAGGAGGGACAAGGAGGCTGCCCTCAGGAAACTTCATGCTAGCCAGGTGGGCTGTGTAGGCCAGGTCATATCCTGGGTAGTAAGGTGATCTTTTTACTAGGGATGGCTAGGGATGTTGGCTTAGAAGCTAAAGGTTATGGGTTTGAATTCCTAGCCGTTCCTAATTCTGTGTCCTTTTATTTGCTTCAGTCCGTAGGGATTTGAATGCAGAAGGCAAAGGTGTGCTGTTTACTGCAAATTGCCTTTCTTAAGTGCAAGTTAGAAGGAAGTGATGACTGGCAGGCTCAAAGAAGTGATGGCTCCACAAAGTCATTCTGTCAGAGTTCAGTCGGAGTAGGCGCATTGAAAGTATATCAGACCACCTCTTCTTGAAGTTTGAAATCTCTGATTTCTTGTTCCATTTGCACACCTTGCAGTGTCAGCAGGCCGGCATCCCGGCAGCACCCGAGTCTAAGGACAACACGGAGGACAAGCTGCACCAGCAGGAGCTGGTGTTGGACGCCCTGATGGCCGAGGAGAACGCTGGCCTGGCCCGCGCTCAGATGGACCACAGCTCCGAACTGGAGGCTGAGAGACAGCAGAAGATGAGTGACAACATCAACAGTGCACTGGTCAGTAACTGTGTGACTGTTTGAGCTCTTTTTTATCATATACATTCAGGATGATATTAACCTTAAGTACACTGTTCACTTGAAGTTGTCAGGCATAGGATTTGTTTAGGACACAAGTTAAACATACAAGGTAGATAGAGGTGTTGTTCTAAGCCAACTGAGTAAAGTCAACTTCTTCTTGCTTCTTTGTACAAGATGTATGAACTTTCTTAATGATGTACAAGGTTTGTCCATTCACATCAAAAATATGAATTCATTAGTTGCATTTAGATATCCAAAGTATACAAAATTTTCTCTCATACAGCTAGAAAGCATGGTGAATTCTGTCCCTAATGTAACTTGTTTGTGAACATTGCAGGACGACCTCGTCCAGCAGGGTGCACTGTCAGAAGAGGAAAGTGAGCGGATCCAGAAACAGCTGATTGACAGGGAGGCTGCGCTGAAGGCGTCCATGGAGAAGCGTAAGAACCTGCAGGTCAGCCTGATGAGGGGGCGCATGGCAGACAGGAAGAGGCGCCGCATCCAGGAGCTGAAGGACAGACAGGTGCAGGAGAGAGAGGCTAAGGTAAGGGTGCAGGAGATTTAAAACCCTGTGTGATATTTTCCAGCACTGTGTGAAAGGTACATGTTGCTCAATCAGCTATGCTCTAACATTGTTTGCACAGCTGGTACTAGACTGTGCATGAAGTTGGTAATGGCACAGTAACCTTCTTAGTAGATCATCTGCTGACAAGGATCTGAAACAGCTTTTTATAAGCATTTTTCAGGACACAAACCCAGCTATCCTTGCAATTCATTCAGTTTGCTGTCATATGACGACCATACTTATGTAACCAGGCTCACAGTTGTAGGATGTCTTTCTCCACAGCCCATTCTATTACCTTCTGGTGAAGGCTTCTCTTTCATGTGTCTATTTACTTCAGGAGAGAAGGTCAAGGTCATCTAGTCCCAAGTCTGGGGGTATTCTGACTCTTGGCCTTGTAGGTCATCTTGATTTAACTTATAATAGTTTCTTCACTTTCTCTTCTTCCTCCTGTCTTTTGATTGACTTTATTACAGACATCTGTCTGTATCAACTTCCTCATCTCTACCATTTGGTAGTCATTCCCTTCTGGTCCTCCATAACCTTCATTTCAATCATGGATATCAGTGATTATTAAAATGAAAGTCTATATAATTTCATTTCAAATGTCATGTTCATTTACAATCAATCAACAGAACATTGCTGACTATGATTATGTGATAATTATGATTGTGCACATCATGAATCACCCTCACCCCTGCTCTCCCCTCCCCACACAAGATGCACCCTGCAGAAGATGAAGAGGACACAGACTCTGTCACCAAGGTAACCCAGCCACACCCATCTGTCCTGTCATAACCACATCCTGCCATTCTCTCATTCATAGCCTCACTCATACTCAACATGTTTTATGCCATTGATAAAGTTATGCCTTAAATGTACATACATCTTAAAGATAATCATTGTTGATTTACCTTATGAGTATCAAGAGTAAAAGTGGCCTCATTTGCTATCAAGAGTAAAAGTATCCTCATTTGTAAGTCCTGTCAATTTTGTTCTTGTGAATAACCTTAAGTTAGTTATTAGTTGGATAGTATTTGAATGTTAAGAATGGAATTGAAGCATATTTTTCTGCATAACATTACAGCATAGATTTTTGCTAACTCTACTTCAGAGTCTAGTTCAAACAGAATCTGCTTATGTGATTTACCTTTGGCTCATGTGGAATATGTTATTTGCATGATTTTAAGACTAAGTTGAGTGATGGTGATCATCAGTCCACCATTCAAGACACCATATCTGCCAGATTTGAGGCTGCTAGAAAGGTATAATATGTGGTGTCCTGGTGCATGGGAGAGTGAATGTGTATCACAGTCAGTCAGTCTTTCTAGATCAACCTTAAGGTCCATATAAGGTGTCTTCCTATTGGTTATGGTGGATAAAGAAAGAACCCTATCTGTACTTTTCTTCTCTGGGTAGTTACAATGAAGTAGCTAAAATTAAATTCTCTATTGGTTAGACAGCTGGGAGAAGTCATGTCTGCTTTATTTTGATGTATTACAACAGAAATTCTAAAAAGTATTTTAAGATACTCAATATTTGTTTCCAATTGCAGCAAGGAAGGAAGAGAGGAAGGAAAGACCAGGTATCATAAATCATATCAGCTTCAAAACTTTGTTAAAATTTGGAATTTCTGTTGATAAAAGGGAGCTTTGGTGACATACGAGGTAAATCTTTCACATTTTTGTCATTGTCAATTTTTACCATACTGCTTGCAAAAGAATGCCCATTAATCACTGTTCTTGTGAAATTTGTCTTGGTTCATGAAGGATGATGGAAGTGGAAAGAGGCAAAAATTGGTAAGTTGTGTTGGGTAAATGAGGCGAAGCATGAGGCAATGCATGATATAGTCTTCAGATGTCAGGTCTGATCTATCTTTCCTTAACAGTAGGGCTTGTTTCTTTTTCAGCACTTTCAGTACTTACTGTAAATGCCTTTACTTTCATGGTTTTATTTTTTTGTAGTTTCTATGGTATCCTCTTAATGCGAAATCATGACAACCTCCTTTTCCCTTAAGCTGTGAAATAAAACCACTGCGAAAGTATATGCATTTACAGTAGGATGTAATGAGCTATGCAGCATTCTGCATGTGCAACCTCTTGGTGGAGCTGTTATACATTTTGTATTGCTTGCTTAATGCTAACCAGCCTGTTTCAGCATGAGATGTGTCCTGTCTTGCATGGCATGTCCAGGTTTTGACATGTGTCATGTCAACCAAGACATATATAATATAGTCTGAATCATTCCTCACTATTGTCCAACTTGGATGTTGATTCATATGTTCATGTGTAGTTTCATCAGGCTGGTAAATCGATTTTCTTCTCTCCAATATTTTTTTCTAAATGTTTTGTCAGCTGTTCTGCTGTCTTCATCACATTGACGTGCCTTCTTCTTTTCTCATTCTCATTATCACAACAAGGATGTGTTATTAAACGTCACAAAGCTCAGTCACATTTTTGACTACATCCATGTTGTCATGTTGATCACAAATTGAGAGAGAAATAACTGTAACATTACCGTGATGAAGACAGAAGAGCAACCGATACAGTGACCGTAGAGGAAAAAATGAGGTTGTACGCCTAAGAAAATTGTGTTGAATCTGGTGTTGATTGATTTAAGTCAGGACTGACTGATCTCATCCCCCTGTTCCAGCTGGAGGCAGGTGAGGACGTTGCTGAGCTGGACCGGCGCCACGCCCGGGAGCTGGAGGCCCTGGAGGCACAGATCGCGGCGGAGGAGGCGGAACACCTGCGGGACATCAGCAGGAGTCTGGACGAGGAACACTCCAATACACTCAAGGAGTCTCAGAAGGATGTCCTGAAAGATGTGAGAGCTGCAGCAGTATTCGTATTATAATGTTTTATTACTGTCACTGTGCTATTTTACTTTATCACAGTAATTGTATTATACTATATTTATTGCTTGCATTTAGTGTTTTTTGTAATATTTATCTCATCATATAATGGCTTGGTAGCCCATTCAGCTAGTAGAAGCTGCTTTCCAAAGACATGACATTTGGTAGTGCCAATGACATGATTACAGTCAAATCTGATGCGTCAAAACAAAAGCATGTCCATTAATCAATGTTGTCATAACATTCCAATTAAGTCAGTAAATTGGACTGAAGGTCAGAGTAACATTGGACTGTTGTTGTCACCAGCTGTCTTCCAAGCACGGTGTGGACGCTGTCAGGCAGCAGGAGATCATGGACCGCTTCCGTAAGGACCAGGAGAACCTGGAGTACATGTCCAACATCCGCAGGGAGCGCCAGACACAGGACCTACAGGTCAGCAAGTTCAGGCAACAATCAAATTACTCTTCTTACTGGATTGTTTGAAATTCTCAACAACATTGTGGAACTTCTATTCATTGTCTTGTACTCACAACATTGTACAAACTTGCTGCTGGAATACTGACCTGGGCAGGGCTGGAAGGTATCAACCATTGTAAAATGTGCCGTTTTACACTTGCGTGTTATAATGCACTTCCCTGGGGTTTGGTTGTCCAGTGACTTACCAATACAAATGTGTACTTTGCAGTTTCTGGAATTAATCATGAACATTGCAAAGTTTCATATTGTCTCCCTGTCACCCTCACTCACTCACAGTCACTATCTGGTGTATTGTCTGTTGATCCCGTCTCATGAGGGTTACACATACTTGCACATAGATGTTGTGGCTTGATGGCAGACCCCCAGGTGCCTCTGTCCTGTGGATTAACACTGTGTAGGTCGAGGGAGGGAAAGTCTTAAATATGGTTGTGTACCTACACAGCTTTGAGAATGGGAGGCTTATGGTAGAAAGTATTCCTGTCAGTTAAGCTGTTATTCAAGAAGTCATGTTCTTGGTGTCATTCTTTTTATCAGTGTGTGAAAGAAAATCCAATTATGATTCTGTAGGCCAAATTAGCAGCTCGGAAGGCGCGTAAGATTGCAGATGCCATGCGACAAGCAGAGGAGGATGCTGCCAAGAGGTTCATCGATGAGCAGGAGAAACAGCTGCAGCAGGTGGCTCAGCTGCAGCAGCAGGAGGCGGTGGCCGACCTCGTCATACCACAGCTGAAACCTGGAGACAGCTTGGAAGAACAGGTAAGGCCACCTGACAGTCCTTCCTGTAAACTGGGTGGGAGTAAGTGGGTGGTACAACATGTATGTGGAGAAATTCAGGAAGTTGTGTAATACATACAATTTCTTTCACAGACACTTTCTGGAGGTCTGAAATCTCTAAAATTTTGTTTAGTGTGTTCCTGTTCACTGTACTTCTGGATTAGTCTTCATAATTATACAAACTGTACCTGATGTTTCTAGGCTATCAAGAAGGAACACCAGCGTGCCCAAGATGAGCTCGTCACTCGACACAAGGATGAGAGGGAGGAGATGGAGGCCAAGATGGACCAAGAGATGCGCAAGAAAGAGGCTGAGGAGAGGAAGAAGTTTGAGGCAGAGAGAGAGAAGGCCCTGAGAGAGAAGAAGAACAAACAAGCGGCCGAGCTGGCTGCCAGGAAAGACCTTACAGAGGAAGAGATGGCAGCTGTAAGACTCTTTGTTCTTACTTCTCTTGTTTGTTTGTTTGTTTATTTGCACAAAGAAGGAAACAAGTTACAATGTATGTCTGAAATGTATAAATTACAACATAGAGCATACAGAGAGATGAAGTCTGAAAGGCTTATCTGAAATTAATGAAAACAGTATCTTGAAAAAGTATTAAAAGTATAAAGTATAAAAAACATCTAAAACATTTAGAGAAACATAAATAAAGTACATGTATAAATACAAATATTTATGAAAAATAGATCTTTGGATCTTGTTTCCATCTGTTGTAAATCTTGTTTCCATCTGTTGTGAAGTGTTAATGATGTGTTCTGTGGTTGTGCCCACAGCTCCTCGCTGCTCATGAACAAGAACTGGAAGACCTGAACGACCGTCTGGACGCGGAGCGTTCCCGTCAGCAGCTGTCGCTGAGGGACAAGCTGCTGGCTCGCAAGCGCAGCAGGCTGCAGAACAAACAACGTCAGCAGGAGGCAGAGATGACGAAGGAACTCCTGGAACAGAACAAAGAACTGAAGGAGGCTCGAACAAAACAGGTCAGGTTTTAAGGGAACATGTTTCTTTGAGAGGGCTAATTTTTCCAATTTGGAAGAGGCGCAAGATTATTGATTTCATGTACCAAGGTGTTGAGCAATTGCACACTGACCAAAGTTGGATTGCTGTGATTTCATAATTGGAATTATGATGCAAGCTGCAAAAGTGTGATTTAAAACACAGTATAGCACAGATAATGTAAAATAAAATGTTATTTTTGAAATTGGTTGAGTCATCTGTCAAATGTTTGGTCACTTAGCAGTCAATTGCAGCCTCTAGTGTAAATGAGGAATGGCTGAAGTCGTCCTGTATTCAGTACTTACAGCTACTTTAATGTGTAACAGGTGAAGGAAGCTGAGAAGCAGGCCATGATTGACGGCATTCAGCAGAACGGTACAGAAGCTGGAGACAGAGTCATCAGGGCGGTAGGTCCTCACAACATCATTACTAACAGTAACTGTAGATATCAAATACAAGCCTGGCATTAACAAGCCTGCACTTACTGAAGCTGGTGTGTTACGCCCAAGGGCAGTTACACCGACTGTACAGATACAGAACCTTTATATGCAGGTGGTATTTCAAGGCCTGCATAATAACGTAATGTTCATCTCAACGGAAGCTGAAAACGTCCATACTAGCTGTTCTCTCTAGAAGTGTTAGAGCAAGTACCAGTAGTAGTGTCCTCACTAGCTGTACTCCCCCCCCCCCCCCAGGTGTTGGAGCGTCGCCATGCCCAGGAGCTGAAGGACCTGGAGGAGGAGTACGGCCTGGAGAAGAAGGTGATGATTGATGACGCGCTGAGCCGGCTCCACGCCCGGTGTGGCAGTGAGAGAGACCTGCTGCAGCAGCGGCACGAGGCGGAGCTGGAGGAGCTGGAGAACAGTGGAGTCACTCTGGAGGAGCTCGCTCAGCTCCGGGCAGAGATGCTGAACCGGCAACAACTGGAGCTCAGGTCAGAACCAGGCAGCTGATACATGAAGCAGTGCACATCTCTTTTCTAAAAGACCAAATTTTTATGAATACAAAATCAACCAACTTTTGCAACATTTCTTCACAGATTAACAGAGAAACTTATATGAACCATGTATAGATTATAGAGCACCTGAAGTGTGCCGTAACACAGCAGTGCTAATTTTCAGTTTTCCTCCTAACCTGACAGCTCCCTGGACAGGAGGCATTCCCAGGAAGCCAGGCAGCTGGAGCAGAGTGCATTGTCCGACTGGGAATTGCGCTTTGCTCAGGCTAAGCTGGCCCTCAAGGAGAAGCACTACAAGGTATCCACGTCCCTTCATTCATGTGTTTAATGTTACATTCAATGATATGTAAAAAGTGCCTGTGTATTGACTTTGTACAGTTTGTTTGTTTGTTTGTTTATTTGCACAACAGCAATAAAAATTATACATAATACATTAATAATGAATAAAACAGGTGCAGGAGGAGGGAAAAAAGCTTATTTAGCTTATGCTAAGCCCTCCTCCTCTATACTAACCAAAACTAAACATAATTGAATTGAGTTGAGTGACAGAACATGGGTGGTGGGAATTCCCTAACCACAGACCACAAAAGGACATACTTAGCCAGGAGTCTGTTGGCCATGGGTCTGTTGGCTGGGTGCCTGTAGGAAAATACATATTGACAATAATGAATTAAACAAGAATTTCTAAAAAAGAAACTCAATATTTCATGCAGGTTTGAAATATCCAATTTCTTGCTATTGAATGCAAATCAAAACTGTTAAATGCATTTTGTTGCCAAGCCTGTTGAGTTCCGCCTAAAACTGCTAAACCTCCATGTTGATCTGGATTAGGAGTTTGCCCAGGCCCTGATGGAACTGACCCCAGATGAACTGGAGGGGAAACAGCGCAGTGTTGAGCAGACACTAGCCGCGGCACGGGAGCTGGAGGAAGTCAGGAACAGACTGGAGCAACAGAGGAAGGAAAATGAGGAGAAACTGAAGAAGGAGAAAGAAGGTAGATGACTGTGTGCCACTACTGAATGGGTTCCAGGGCCAGCAACAGATTTGTATAGTGTGATCAGGCCACACAAACTTAATTGCTTGGTTCTTTCTTTCATTTTATTTCATTTAAGAAAAGAAGATCATAGATTCAATTCAGGGTATCTATCTTCTCAAAATTGCTTGTACATTGGAACTAACCATTGGAGAAACTCCTTGTCTTCCTACATGTGTAGTCATTCATGCATTCAAAATTATTAGATACAGTACATTTTGTAGTCATTGTTTGAAATGTTTACCAATCTTTTGTATACTCCTTGGTGACAGTTGAGTCTATCACAGGATGCCTGTTTTTCTATTATACATGCATGTGTGCAACATGCCTGCAATCCTGATTTATAACAAAGAACTGTTGTTCCTTTAAAGCATTTGAAAAAGAAGAAGAGGAGCGGATCCGTGCGGAGCTGGCAGCCTACGAGCACCAGCTGGAGGAGGAGGCACGGCAGGAGAAGGAGCGGACAGACAAGTCCATCGCCGCCCTGAACAAGCGGAAGGAGGACCTGCTGAAGGAGAAGAAGCAGAAGGTGAAGGAGGAGATGGAGCGCGTGGCACAGCAGGGCGTGAGTGAGGACGAGCAGCGCCGCCTGCTGGAGCAGCACGAGAAGGACGTGCAGAAACTGGAGCAGAAGATGGAGGCTGACCGCATGCGCATGCAGAGTGGACTACAGGTCAGACACTTCTTAGTTTCAGTGTGTTTGTCAATGTATTTTGTTGCATTTGTAGGTATTTGAATGAAGTAGAGAGGTAGGATGGGTTACTGCAGATTGACCTTGAGGTCAAGTTGGAAGTGATGTCTGGTAGGCTGGGAGGGAGTGATGGCTCTGCCATGCAAGTCACATACTTAGGGCTTGTCACAACAAGGTTTCTGGAGAAGAAGGCCTGTTGGTCAGACCATCTCTTTGGTTGTGCCAATAAGTTGTCAAAACCTCTGTTGCCTCTTTTAAAGTTGGTTAGGCAATTGTTTGTCCTGGTTGGTCCACAGGAGCGTCTGAGACGTAGGCGGGAGGAAAAACGTCGGCAGAAGGAAGTGGAGGTACAGAATACGGCGGAGGAGATGCGCCGAGAGCACGAGGAGAAACTGCGCTCTGAGGAGGAAAGGATGAAGAAGGATGAGGTAATAACATCAGTGTCATACATATCACTGTTACTGATACATGACAAATCTATTGATACACATCAATCATTTTGATACACTTTCGTCATATTATGTGCATCTATTGTATTGATAAATATCACTCTTATTGAGTCAGATACATATATCAAACATTTTGATACACATCATTCATATGGATGCACTTCAATCGTACTGATACATGTCAATAATTTTTAGACACATCAATCATTTGGATACACATTGAATATTTGATACAATTGTGCCAGTCTCCAGAGTTTGAGACCTGCTTGTTGCTGACTGTATGTTCTGTTTGTCCCTTCCTGGGCAGGTTCTCACCCTGAAGGAGAGTGTGAACATCGACAGACTGGTGCCATCTCAGGAGGACGTCTCCCCCGCAGCTGTCCTGACAGGTGCTGCACCTGCACAGCTGGCCCTGCCCGGCTCCTTCCAGCAGACCGCTCCTCTCCAGGACGGTGAACTGACCAACATCCTCATGGCGTCTCCTCTCTACCAGAAACTGCAGGAGATCAAGGACCTCATCGGGAACAACAGCAAACTGGCAGCAGGTGGGCAGTCTTGTGTACAACTGTACATAAACTCATGGGGTCATCACACGTCCATTGTAATCTCAATTGACAGAGTACCTACTGTGGTCTCCATAAAACCCAATATATACTCTTAAAGATACCAGATCCTGTCACTATAGTCAGGCCTAAGTAATATGAGGTATGTCTGTAATTCCTGATTTTTTCACCATATTTTTTTGTTTGCGGTTTTCACAGTCTTTTCTGTGCCTTGAACGTATAGTTTAATTTACCATAATTTACAAATAATTCGCTTTTTTTTTCCTGCATCTGCCACCACCATGAACATATACTATGTAGTTCTGTAAATACCTCCATTTTTCTCAGACCAAGAATTGAATAGTGTCAAAGTCTGGTATTATCTAAATATGATACCTTGCTATTGTGATTTCCATGATAAGTTATGTGACTGTGATAACCTTGGGATGATGATGATCACATGCCCCTCCCTCCCACATGTACAGTAGGAGATGGGTACATGGACTCCCGTGATGTGGACTGGGGAGCCGACACAGAGTTCAAACCAGTCGACCTGAACAAGCTGAGTCCCAAAGACTTCATCGTGTACAAGTTTGCATGTTTCATCGGGAGCCTGCTGACTGTGCATTGTGGCCATCCTCCTGTCACCATCCTGCTGGCAGACTCCATCCCACCCAACCCTCAACTCAGCAAGAATGCCTACAGGTAGGCTGGAGATGTGCCCAGGCTTACATGTAACTTGCACTGTTACGGGGCAGTCGTATATTTGTTGTGGCCAATGTACAATACATAAAACTTGTACAATCTATATGTAATACTTTTGAAATTCACAAATTCAGTAGCGTACCCAAACTGGCAACTGTAACAGTATTATCTTGCTTCAGTACGTTTTAAGCATCTGTAATTGGAAGGTGAGAGAAAAGTTTATGTGTTTTTTGTTGTCCACAGGAACTCCTTCCAGTACGACCACAACAACCGGATCCTGTACGTGCGGCGTGCCCGGATGGACAGGGTGGGAGAGTTTGTCCTGGTGCTGGTGCACACACTGGCTCACATCAAGTCAGGTAAGGCAGCCACTGATTTTGTCAGTTTAAAGAATCCTATCCTACACATACATGTACATGTAGTAATTTAACTTGTGGTCCCTGTGAAAGAAATATACATCTTACATTGGTGAAGATTAGACAGTTTGCATTGTCATTGAGTGTCATTAGCCTTGATACTCACTGACAATTCAAATTCTACTACTGGATAAAATACCAAATGCTTTGAGTATACTCAATGACTATACTGTATACTTAAACATCACTATAGCTAGAGTAAACTGGCAGACCTCGTCGACACTTAATATATAAAAAGAATTTAGAAAACTGGTGGAGTATGACAAAGTCACTGACTCATGTCACTGATATGTGACATTGGTCAAGTTAAGAGTATTTGAATACAAACCAATGTCCATGTCCTGTCTGTAGGTGATCTCCGGGATGACAGCTCTCCAGACTTTGTACAGGAGTTCCACCGCGCCCTGTCAGCCGTCTGCAACGACCTGTTCTTTGCCCGGTATCGACGCTCGTCACCGGGGCCAGCCAATGATAAGGCAGCATCTATGGTGGGTGATAACAATGATGCTGTCTTTTTTTTAGATTCTAAGTTAAACTTTGATGTCATGTATTTTCTGATTCCCACACCTGCTATCTAATACATTCATATCTTACCTGTCTGTTGTTTGCATCAGCCGATGGTGGAAACCATGTTTAATGACTGTGAGACTGAGTCGGAGAGGGACGCTGCAGTAGACGACCTGTTGGATGTGAAGCTCCTGAGAGGGACCAGCAGAGAAGGGGTGCACTTCAGCAAGGGAGAACTGAACACCAGGTGGGACATTACTGTCTCTCAAACGTGCACTGCACACTGACAGATCCTTCATGAAAAATTTAACTTTTCCTGAGATTCGCATTTTATAGGAAAACCATCATACAAATTTGTCGTCATAGAAGTTTCAAACAGGCTGTGACAGAACCAACTGCTGTCAAGGATCTAAGACAGTTCAGTTTTGTACAACATTTGCATGTCTATCCCAGGAATGCCCATGATTTGCATTCATGCAATGATCGTACAACAAGTGTGGCAGGGCACATAAATAATCATTCTACGATGAAGTCCCCCACCCTGGAGACCTGTATGATGAGTATGTTCTGTATCTGTGTTGCCAGGCTGAGTGAGTATGGCTCATACACCATGGTGAGACATGTATGATGAGTGTGTTCTGTATCTGTGTTGTAGGCTGAGTGAGTACGGCTCATACACCATGGTGAGACATGTATGATGATTATGTTCTGTATCTGTGTTGTAGGCTGAGTGAGTACGGCTCATACACCATGGTGTCTCAGCTGGGCGGCCTGCTGGGTGGGGTGGACGACAAGATGCAGTCAGCCAAGGACCACGGCAGTAAGGACCAGGTGGACAAGTGGCTTGGACAGCTCCAGAAGGATTCACTCACAGGTGCAAAAAATCATCGTAGAGAATTACGTCACTGTCAGGGAGTGAGGCCTATGTGTCTGACCATTTGTTTGTAGGTGCTTTTCTGAAGGGGTTGAAGTCTGCCATCTCAGATTGCCTTGATGCAGTTTCATTCTAGCCTGGGGGTCTATGTACCTTGTCAACTAAGTTCATTCAAGGCAACATTTTACAAGAATTAGATAAGTTTAGTACGTGTTTTGCTCCTTTTGTAACCCAATTGTTCCCAAGTGATGATAAAAGAATAACAACCTAACTTATGTCCCCACAGGAACGAGTGTTCTGACTCGGCAGGCCTCCCGAGCTTCCTCACGCTCCTCCCCGGGGCTGGACACACCGTCCCGTGCTGGCTTGAGTGGGCTGGCACTGTGGAAGGCCACTGCGAAAGACGCCATTCAAGAAGACAGTCCAGGGGGGCGCATGAAAGTGGCTATCAGAAAGGCCACAGAGAAGGACCTGCTTAAACAGTTCTTACAGGTAAACTGTCTAATTATTGTGGTTAACGTGCCTTCGTTCTCAGACATTTTTATGTAAAATTGTTGCAAGAAGATCACAAAAACAGAGTGCTTGGGGGAAAATAGCACTGACTTCTTCAATCCCTGAAACTGTGTCCACCAAGGTACAGACTAGCACCTCAGAATCTGTTTTCATTTTGATGTCCAAATGTAGCACTATTTGTGTAAGCCTATAGTTTCCCTGGTTGCTGACATTTGCCCGTTGCCCCTGACACCCCAGGTGCAGGTCCAGGAGCTGGAGGAGCGGGTGGACTCGCTGTCCGGGGAGTACTCCCAGCTGTGCCGGCAGGCCGTGGAGCTGCAGGCCAGCATGGCGGAGCTGCAGGAGGAGACGGCGCAGCAGACCAGTCTCCTGCAGCAGGCTGCAGACGGCAGCGCTCGCAGCCAGCAGATGGGCCTCATCAAGGTACGGTCATCAATGTTTGTATGGCATCTAAATTTTGTCAAAGAGATTTAAAAAAAAACATTCCAAGACCTACCAATAGGACCTCAGGAGTCTCTGACAGCACATATATATGAATAAACTGCAGGATTAGGATGTTCCTACGGTAGTTCTCCTGACTAAGAGGATTTGGCTTGAAGGGGCCTGACTAGCAGAAGGGCTGCAAGAAGCGTGGTATAGGCAGGCTATAGAGTATGTCTTGATAGGAAAGAAGAGAACCCCACCCATGTTGCACTAACCCATCTCCCCCTCCCACCCATCCATTTCCTGCAGGAGACTGTGAAGAAACTGAACGAGGCCCGCTCCAGCCTGACAGCAGCCAACATGAGCAAGGCAGCAGTCGGCGAGCAGCTGGAAGCTCTACAGACTCAGCTGGACGACAAAACCCAGCAGCTGCAGACACACCTGCAGAAGGCAGCTGCTAAAACTTGAGTTATGACAAAGACCAAAAAAGTCCACAGTGTACCAAATACCTGTTATGTCGCTTAAAATGAACTACACATATACCTGTAGAATTTTAGGAAAAAGATTTCATTTACCATTTATGAATAGTCAGCATAATGTACTAGCTTGCACTTATACATGCTAGTTTAGGTAATGAGTGTTGACAAGGACAAAATGCGTGAGATTTTAAAAAAAACTTTTCACTAGCTGTGCTTAACTACTAGTATTCAGTTCTCGGCCTCGGTCATGTCACCTGAAATATTTTGATCTATGCACATATAATGTCAAGTCTAGGATCTTGGTATATAGAATCACACTGTGTGAAAATATTGTGTAAAAAGATTTGCTAGGAATTTTGATTTAGACTTTCTGCAATATTTGAAGTAATAAACAGTGTATATGGTGTGTGGGAGTGAGGTGTTTCCAATTGCCTGGAGCAATGTGTATGAAACATGGCATTTTGGTCTATGCAATATGGAGATAATGTTGTCGGAAATTTGGCAGACTGTTTTATAAATTTTTACAATAATATTAGAAATGAAACTGTGCAAAATCGGTGTATGAATTTTGGTGGAGACAGATTTTAACCTTGATAATTCTTATGTGAATATTTTGATCAACAGAGAATTGTCTCACCTAGATGTATAATTTTTGGTAACTGTGAGAGAAAAGTATTTTTTACATATTTGCACATTTTTGCACCTTTTGTATATACTGCACATGGCACATATTTGTAAGCTCATGAACTATTTGATGCAATAAACTTTTTGATATTCCAACCAACTGATGTGGATCATTTATTTCATATCAGTTTATTATATGTTTGAGTAAGTTACATGATGACTGGTTTATTCGCATAATCATGTACAGGTTAAAAGTCTATGGCAGCCTTATGGCTGAATGGACCTTTCCGGTCAAACATCGTATTAGCCCCGTCCTGTTCTATTTAGAACATCGCGGTCAAAAACATCTCCCCACTCGTAGCCCTTCCTGATCATCCCCCCACTCGTAGCCCTCCCTGATCTTCCCCCCCACTCGTAGCCCACTTTAAATGTATTTGTATTTTAGTCAAGACATACTTTATACAGTTCTTGTAATCAGCTTATAATTATAATCAGAATGAAAACCATTGCAAGTCTGTGGTATCTCCTTTTACTGATGTAAAAGTGCATTGTGCATATATATCAGAACATCTCTATAGTAACTGAACCTATTATTGTCCACATTGATTTGAACAACGTATGATTATGCACAATAACTAAATTTCACAGTAACATAAGACTACACATTGTAGATGTACTTATGTTTAGCCAACATTAGTCTGTATTTGGTCATCCATATAGACATTTGCAGGCTACTGATAAGGCAAAACTTGGAAACTGACATTGATTAACAATATGCTGCAGGTTGGGCCACACCAATTTCTTTTCGTGGTTCCCAGATATTTTTTAGTAAAAATTCAGCCATCAGTCAATATGAAAACTGGCAAGGAGGAAAACTTGAGCTACACTCGTTTCCTGGTACTGTGTGTACCAAGGTACAGACTTTCTCCTCAGAGTCTGTTTCCATGTTGATTTTGCAGTTCAGCATAAGTATATTAAATCAAAGAACCAACCAATTAAAATTGGTGTGGCCTTAGTCTACAGCAGACACAAATCCTATAATAGGGCTTGTTAAGATATAAGTGTACACAGTTTGGTAAACACACAGAATTGTTCAAATAAAAATGTAGCAAGCTCAAAGACCTATAAACCTGTCTTTGGAGTACTTCGGACCCAAAACAACATGCCTTCATGAAGGTCACATAAGAATGGCACATTATGCAGCAAGATGCAACTGTAATTTCCAACACAAGAAATTGGACTCACCCAAATTTTCGACTGTACAACTCCAGTCGTTGTCAAGGAATTAACAATCCACTGCTTCTGTGACGTCACGCAGATAACACACGTGCCTCCGTGAGCAGTGGATCATAGGTTGCAGAAAGTCTGTGGCACCCCCTGTCTCTGTTGGTTGGTTGCAATGCCCTGATTCAATGTCTAATTTCTTGTGTTGGAAATTACATTTTAATCTTGCTGCATAATGACTTCTACCAACACAGATGAACTTTTAAGATAAGAATGGCACATGATGTTGTTGTACTATAAATTGAAATACTGGGTAACCTTGCCTTTAGTAACCATTTACAATATCTACAGTCAGTACAATGTACATGTAAAGTGTATACAAAGACGGCATGCTCCAAAGATAGTTTTGATACAAAAATAGCACTTTTGTTTTGAAAACAAGCATGACAATGTTCAAAGGCAGCTCATAGTCATCATTTTGAGTGGTTCTTACTGCAAGGTTGGACCACTTCATTTCTTGGTGATAGAACATGATTCATTCGAGCAATCTTACAACACTACAAATGGTAGGTGAGAGAACCTCTCCCTCCAGTCTATATGTACCTGGTATGTTAATTCTAACAGGGTAGCTACATTCGTACTACAATTTTGATTCAGCAGAATTTCTAAGTAGTCTGTAGGAGGACGAATCACTGACATTGACCTAAGACAGACTATTCCATAACAAAACAGCTACATTCTGTATACATGTATCCCAAGAATTCCCTAGGTTTGCAATCATATAATTGTACAATATGTGCCCTAAGCTAGCAACAACCCACACAGACCTAAACCCTGCTGAGGAAACTGACACATTTCTTGTATTGATGCTGGAACCAAAGTCTGTCTACCTGTGACAAACATTTGTAATACTACAGTAGCATTAAAATCTTTCACATCAACTTCTCTATTATATTGAACTGCTGTACATGTCCATCCAAGCAATTAACTAGTCCAACCGTAGCATTTACTCCTCACCACCTTTGTTCTAATCAACAGTATCATTTCATTAACTTCTAAAATATTTACAGGAAAGAACTACCTTCTTTGGACAACTTAAAAGTCCATACTTGTCATGTATAGTTCTGAAAATACTGATGGTATAAACTAACCCCTTTCACTTTGATTATCAGTAGGAGTACTTCCTGTGAAGATGTTAAATGTATCTGGTCCCACCATGTTTCCTAACATCAACTGTATGTACATCTATACTTGTAAATCTATTTCAGAATCTATACAATTACCTTCAAACATCCCTGAACTGGAACTTATGCTACAGTCATATTTCCAAACCAATGCCCAGCCAGGTAGTAATGGAAGCTTATTCCCTCTATGTCTCCAAAAAGCATTTTTATGCAAATCACAGATTTCATGTTTCCTAGACAGGACACAGAGAATGGTTAAGGTGTGTTATACTACTCTCAATCATCACAAGGCTTCACGGTAACTGTAGTAGGATGTTTGGAAATGTCAAACTTTTGCCTCCCATACTTTTAAAGCTTTCACCTGTAAACATAACACAAAATGATTGTGCAAGAAGATGTGGGCATTGCTTACCCCTGGTAATTGACATTTTTTTCAGCAGTGGTACTTGTGACAACATAGATTTCGTCAAATAAATGTTTTATGAGATATCACATGTAATCTGTCCAACTAGTCATTACAAATGCATTAAAATGGAATACCTGTAGAGTACTACACCCCCTTGCCACTAGAGGCTTTGACTGCTGAGCAACCATGAAGCTACCTAACAACATTTGACAGATGGCTCAACAAATTTCAGATACAAAGCACAGATGTTTTTTATTTTACATCTTGTGTTGTCTTTTAAGCCAGACTTAAACATCATTCATCATATTTCAATCATAAAAACAAGGGTCACACACCCCCAACTTTGCTCACAGTATGGTTGGTCAGCGATCGACGTCCAGTAGAAAGGGGGCCTAAGAGGATACTAACAAAACTAGTCTGAAGTTCCCGGGCTGGCCGCTAGGAGGCTGGCCGTTCTCCTGCTGTGCGACATTTTCTTCTGCTCTGCCTCGGACACCAGTCTGCTGAGCTCCCCTGCGCTGTAGCCCAGCAGCTGCTTCAGGTCACAAACAAACTTGTATACAAACCGCTTCCCGTGGACTTTGGCAATCATGTCCCCATCATAGTAGTACCTACAGGTAAGGAAAATAGATGGTTGTGTGGTTCTCCAGTAATGAAACTTTTCTGTTTGATAATGATGCAAATTTATCACACAATGCCAACTTATATCCACCCCGTTCTAGCTCTGGTTCGTTCCCCTGACCACTTCTAATTGGCATTTGAAAATGAGTACTTCCCAGCCTTAAATTGGTTAGGGACATCCTCTCAGAAGGGACTTAAAGCTGGGGTGCTGTGTTTGAGGACAGCAACACCACAAGCATGTTATAAAAGCCACACGGGGTCTTTCCCTGTGTGAGTAGTTCAACTTTACAGTCTGGTCTCCGGGTTGACATCTTGAAAAGGTGATAGTCCCCTTCCAGAAATGTGGTAAATCTCAGTAAATACATAAATGATTCAAGTCAAGTGTACATACCTCAAGGCCCTGCTAAGTTTCTCATAGTTCATGGCCGGTTTGTTCTTCCTCATGCCCCACTTCTGTGCCACGATCTCCGGCTGGTTCAGCTTGAACTCCCCGTTTTCTCCCACCCAGCTGATGACATCCCGGGAGTCCTTGTCTGTTAACAGCTCCAGAAGGAACTGCCACAGCTGGATCTGTCCATTGTTACCTACAGACAGGAGGATCAGAAGGAACATCTTAAATCTAAACATTTATATTTTGGGCTCCTGAGCCATTGAAATGATTTTTAAACTGTAATACATACTGCAAATAATAGAAATAATTTTGTGTACACGTATTCTTTTGTAAGTTGGAATAGCAAGTATTTATGCAAACTAGATCCTTATTTGCCTTTGATATACAGCTATATGATTATATCAATCATCACCTAAACTATCTAAATAACAAAAATCACGCCAATCCTCACAAGACATTCCTTTGAACTTAAGAACTGGACAATGATATCTACCATTAGGCCTACCCTGAGGCATTGCCAAAAATGACCTCCATGAAGACAGGTGAGATGCCTGCCCTACCTGTCCTGTTCCCCGGGGAGCTCCTCTCCTCCCCGCCCATGATGCGGGGCGACCGCGGCCGGCTGATGCTGGCTGCCTTGGTGGTCAGCACCTTGATTGTCTTAGTGGGGGCTGTGACCACCTGTCTCACACCTGCTGTAACAGGAAGGTCACAGGAGGTTACTTCATGTGCTCTGGAACATGCGGCCACATTGATTTTGTTGGTTCTCAGATTTTTGTAGGAAATCAACAAAGTTGGTGGGTGAAACAACGGTCTAGCTATCCTATGATAGCCTCATATGCTAACTTAGGATACACACCTTGTGTAACTGTTGTTAAACCTTCTGAGGCAACAACTTCCACAGTAGAGATGGGGTGAATGGCTGCAAGGCAAGTGGGAACATATAATGGTTAAACTTTATGAGAACATTCATGAGAATGCTTGATCATTCATATGACGGAAGCATAACCATGACAGTATCATAGTGTGTTTGCTTGTGTTTGTACAGTTCATTGACAACATATGGGCAAGGAGAGTTCCCTAACGACAGGCTATAAAAGGTCAGGCACAGGAAATTAGGTCCCAGAAGCTGGTGGGTAGCCAGCGAGGAAGTTGGCCAGGACTGCTAGTGGGGAAATGCACAAACAGAGAAACATACAATGATCCATGATAATTAATACAGCAAGAAATTCACAAAAACTCTTCTTGTTCAAGGAGGAGTGACTCACATTTCCTGAGCAGCTCCAGGTGAGTCCAGAGGATTTCCCCCTTGCCCGCAGGTGCCCTGGCCAGGAAGTCTTTCTGCTGCAGACTGCACAGGTCCTTGCCGGTGGCCTGGAAGTGGTGGGGATCCATGCCATCCAGGGCAAACTCCTGTGACACCCACTCCACCCACTGGGCAACATTCTCTTCTGTCCACTCCATGGGATCTATTCACACAACATGAAGTACCATCAGCACACTATCTGCTGCATAACTGTAAATTGATTTAATTTTGCAGTGGTACTATTTTGCAGTAGGAAGGAAGGAGGTTTTCCTAGTGTTTTGAATTCAGTTGGCCTTGAAACAATTCTGTACTACAGTAGTACTTAGTAATACATTGAAAATATATACTTGCTGCTGTGTGTCATGAATTTGCAGTGGAGAGGTCACCGCAAAAATAAAACCACTGCAAAAGTTTAAAGATTTGTAGGAACTGGACAGATAATTACAAGAAAGCTTTTCAGTAAACTTTCCAAGTCAACAGGGTAATATCTTTTCAATATGCATTTGAAATATGCCACAGCACAAAAATTTACAAGAGTGTGTAGTAAAATCATTCTTTATTCGAAAATAAGAAAGTGACATAAAGCCCAGGTCACTTCGGTCATAGCTGGCCCAGTGTGCAGTGAAACAACCACAAGCATAATACAAATGCACAATACAACACATCACATAATATTGCACATTTGGTTTTACTTTAAAAGCACAAATGATGTATAATAACAGAAGTGTTGCTGACTCCTACCCAGAGGAATGCCCTTGATCTCCTGCTCCTTCCTGAAGTTCTGACAGACGGCCCATCTGGTGACGTGGTCCGACTCCTCCGACAGTGGGACCATGGTGCGCGCCGCCGCGTCCCCGGCGTGGATCTGTGAGGCGACGTCCGGGGAGACCGTCATCACGGTGGCCAGCTCCAGCTCCCGCGTCGTCTCTGTCTCCTCCGTTGTCACCACTTCTGTACCGATATCGGACACCGCCGCCACAACTGGGGGAGACATATATACATCAACTTTGACCCTTACCCTTACTGGTTTGCAACACTTCCAGTCCCACAAAGGTAGTAGCACTGTGGACATTAATAGGAATCACAGAAACACACTCAGACAAGCCAAAAATAGTTTTTTGTATTATTGAAAGCAATGATGCCATAACTGGGGAATATCCAAAACATTAAACTTCTTTGTTCAGTTTACTGACTTGTGCTTGTACAATGTATAATTATAATATGATGTTGAGCATAGTATCCTGTATTTTAGTTTTACATTTGTTAACTGTATCAGATTCTGTTAGATCACTTCACTTGAACTGTATAAAAAAGAGAGAATCCCTACATACCGACCCTACTTTTTCAGGGCCATAATTGGAAACATGGCATTGATTTTCCTGAGCCTTACCCTGCTCCTGATGTGCTTCCTCCAGTGGTACAGCCAGTTCTATGGTCTCCTGGATAGGTTTCACCACCTCCAGAATGTTCAGGCGAGCCTCCTCTCCTACAACAGGACAACTGTTCACTGAAACATCTTTACAGTTATGTATGTGTACACAGGGAGACACTAAGAGCTGTGTTACAGATAAAGGTGCACAGGCCTGTACGGTACCTGTACCTAATCAAGTTTAGTCAATCATCTGTAAGTTATACATGTAGCCAACTGTCTTTCTTCATGATAAATTTTGTAGGAGGGTTTATGTATTTCAATCTGAATACAAGAGTGCTGTGACAGTCCAGTTTTCTTGATTCTCAAGTGAAATTTATTATTGTCATCTTTGAGATGCAATTTGCCTATCTTTAGTGTAAAGAAATGGGGGCCACTGGTGTTTCATTTTTCAGGGAAAGGTATAGCAAATATTCAGGTCTAGTCCTGTGCCTTTAATTCTACAGGTACACATATAGGTGTAACGTACACAGCCCTAGAATATACTCAGTATGGGGGGGGTATATGGGGATGCATGTTGCTGCGTGACCTACAATAGGTTTGTTTATAACAAACATGTACGTTTAGCTATTTCTTCCACATATTCATTTGACCTGCAGTTTGCTCCTTTGTTTTGCAAACACTACCACATATCAGGATGGTAAACAGAGATACAATCAATATGTATACATAAGTCATTGGACACTGCATAACATACCTAGATTGCCAGAACTAATGGGGAAAAACAGGACATGTAAGACTGTGGCCATACAATGCTCTCAGTTTCTGATAACATTACATGGTTTTTCAAAGTGTGATTCAGCCCAAGCTGTGCAGCATATGTGTTTGGAACATTGATATCACTGGAGCCTTATTGGCAAAGTAACATTACCATAGTAATAATTCCTTAGAATAATTTTAATTTTTTGTCCTTTTTTATCTTTGTAACATACAATAAATGTTTGCCCAAAGTAACAGGCTTTGTATATATTATCACTCATTAATTTTTTTTCTAATTTCCAGATAGAAGATTGAGACTCTATGACAGACAGTAGACACTGAGCTGGACTTGTGTGTGAAAAGGTTCACCTGGGTTGGACATATACTCCCCACCTGTGTTGGACACAATCTGGACACTCAGCTGGACAACACCGTCTGTCTTCACACCCTGGTCAAACAGGCTCTGTCCTGGGTCCAGCTGTGGGGACAAACAGGACAACTTACAGAGATGGCAGACTTCACCCACTTACCCATACTGCTTTATGACCCTTACACTCCCACACACAAAAACAGTAGCAGTGAGGATGTGACACTGCTTCATTGTGTATATTGGCAAACACAAACACATTAGATACACAGAAACATGCTGAGACAAACATATACACAGACAGACACAAAGATAAGACAAAAACATCACTCCCTTGGGGCAAAATTAATACATGTTTATTGCCCTTGGGGCAATAAGCCATACTTATAATTTGGAAAGCTGCAAATCCAAACACTACATAGTATATTATATTTCCTACATAAATTACTGTGTTGCAAGTATTACGGACACACATCAAAAACAAAAAGGGATTTTACATGTGTTGGACAGAATTTTTCAGCTTTGTTAGCATGGTTTATAACACTATAGTGTGCATAGCTATATTGTGAGACTATGGTAATTTTTGAATATTGTTAGGTGTTCCGTACAGGTATATCTTGGAGGTAGATGTTGTGGCTTTCTAGCGATGACTGCACCCTGGGCTCCAGAAGCTGTCGCAGGGAGCCGATTGGTTCGTTGATGTGGATCGCCTGGGTGATGACTGATACCGTTGTGACAGCCACAGCGGACGCCATCTCTGTTACAACTTCCTCTGACTCGTCGTTTCTGGAAAATAAAGCATTCCGTATTTTAGGGCTACTGAATTGAATTATGACAGCCATGCAGGTTAGGCTTGTATTATTCCCTGGTGTGTATATAATAATGTACAGGATTGAGAAGATTGACAGTAGTGTCTATTTGAATGTGGAAAAGTAAGGGTAAAAGTCTCATAGCTTTTGAGGCTGTAAGGGCAGTAGATTGTTAACCCACAGCGTCTAGGGCAAGCAGGTAGAGCCCATTCCTCTGCTTCCACTGCAATTTAACAAAATCGGGTTTCCTTTCTACACCTGGGAGGAGCAAGGAAAGTGCTTTTCCCAAGGACACAACATCTAGTCAGTGATATCTCTGTCTTGTGTCTACTACCTACGCAGCTACGCAGCTACTCAATACCACACACAAGTAAAAAAATTATGAAACATGAAAATTATTTACTTCAGAATCAGAGGTCTAATCTCTCCACATCCTACGAGATTTGCTAGAGCTGTGTCAACCCACTATGGAAAATCTACACAAATGGCTGACATTGTGTACTATATCCACTCTCAGCAATATCTATATATGTCCAATATCATTACAGGTCAGTTCATGCAGATAGAACTAAATGTACATGTAGCTAAAAGACAATAGACATACAAATACACATGACAACTAAATTTGCACATGTCCCACTTAAAATACCTGTATATGACCACCTGGTGATATTGTTGGACTACTGGTAATAAATATGTATATTCTGTAAGAGTCTTCAGCTTAGATTAGTCTGGTAGGGAACAAACACATGAATATGTATGATGAAAAAAAACGCTAGCCTTCAATCTTTACAGTTACACATATGCGTTTCCAACTGTTGAACACCATAATGAAAATACAGATGGTACTAATATTTGTCTTCACAAACATTAAGTTATATAGTTTTCACAAAAAAAGTATCCATACAGAGCACAAACACAAAAAATTGGCAAAGTATGTATCACCTGCATACGGTAACCCCTGACCTTGATTTTTAATGCCAATTGCTGTGAGCCCAACAGGTTGGCTTTAGTGAACATATACTATTGTCATTGGTCATCGTCGACAACGGTGGACGAACAACAATACTATTGTAGGGATGCAGCAACCACCTCACAAATTTTCTCATTCGCGAATCTCAATTCATAATCCCGAGACAGTATTTTCTGCATCTTTGAGGGACAAATTTTAAGTTGATTTTTTTTTCAAAAGGTTTATGAAGGCAATGAACACCCATGAACTGATTGAAAGACAGCATAGGGGCCTAAATCACAGGATACGAAGGGACATAAATTACAGCATATGGATAATGGAGTCCAAGTCACAGCATAGGTTTGAAGACCCTTAATTATACTCAAAATATGCTAGCTAGAATGCTGCTCTTCATGGAAGCACCAGAATAAACTCACCCATCCTCCACTCTCATCCTCTTCTCCTCTCCTCCCTCCACAATGACAATCTCTTCCGTCACACGTTTGGACATCCTGGGCTTCACCACTGTACTGCACAACAATGAAAATGTCACCAACATTCTTCAAGGAGTTCAATGTAAGATGTACATTGTAACAACATCTTGTGGCATGATCATAGAAAAGGGATTTTTGTGGTATTTGAAGGCTGCAGTTAAAATAATTTTGTAATTGAAATCACCCCACCCCCAACACACACCCACACACAGGAGGATCTGCATGGAGGGGGGGGTAGTAAATTATGAATTATGCCAATTTTTTTGCTGCTGCCTACTGGTACAAATTATGTTTAATTCTTAGAGCTGATTACGAATTATGTTGAATAATGCTCACACTTGAATTACGTTGATTTTGGGTGACTGCCTAGTGCCTACAAGTTTACAAAGATTGATTATACCTTATCGTTATGAAAAAGGGAAATTATGCAGGTCGAGCCCCATTCATAGGTGTCATATTGTTAAGTTATAGGTACAAGTCTGGACCTGCACCTACATCTCTGCCTGTACCGGATGTACATGTTACTACTCTTACTTTAAAGGTACACATCCCAAGATGATGACAGTTCTGGAAAGTTGCTGGCTATATAACGTTCATATCTTACTCATATCCCATGTTTCCCAACACGTTATATCTACCACATAGTTTACTTAACCTTAACCTCAGTTATCTATAGGCCATCAACATCCTGTTGTAACATTTTCTGACTACTTGGCTTCTCTGGCTGACCCTCACCACTGCCACCCACCCCCAATAGTATTTGACAGTCAGAAAACCTTCAATTTTACGATCTCAAACCACAACATCTGCTTGGATATCAGCAGTTTATCGAGATCGAGTACTGTCGCGTCATACATAGACTACGCAAGTCTCGGTGCTTGGACGTCGGGTACAGCCAGGTTATCAGTTAGCTCTATCCTTCTCCCTCCCTGATGATAACGTTACACGATGAGAAGATCAGGCAGATTCTCAACCAAACAAACTCCGCGCCTTCTAGGCCGGAAATCAGTCGACATCTTGGGATGCGTTTCCTGTTGCAGACTACAAAGCATTTGTGCCTCATATACACCGTTAGCCAGCAAATTTTGGGCGTGGTATACACAAAAACTTGCTATAAATACCTTATTCTGTGGTTCTTGGTCACAAGTCTTCAAAATAAGTCCGGAATTTTGTCAAAAGGAGTCGAAAATAGGCCAACAAAGCACAGACAGGAAAT
>NW_017803932.1:2128586-2142925 GCF_001625305.1 Branchiostoma belcheri | reverse complement strand
CATTTTTAAACTGTATCAGATTCTGTTAGATCACTTCAGTTGAACTGTATAAAAAGAGAGAATCCCTACATACCGACCCTACTTTTTCAGGGCCATAATTGGAAACATGGCATTGATTTTCCTGAGCCTTACCCTGCTCCTGATGTGCTTCCTCCAGTGGTACAGCCAGTTCTATGGTCTCCTGGATAGGTTTCACCACCTCCAGAATGTTCAGGCGAGCCTCCTCTCCTACAACAGGACAACTGTTCACTGAAACATCTTTCCAGTTATGTATGTGTACCCAGGGAGACACTAAGAGCTGTGTTACAGATAAAGGTGCACAGGCCTGTACGGTACCTGTACCTAACCAAGTTTAGTCAATCATCTGTAAGTCATACATGTAGCCAACTGTCTTTCTTCATGATAAATTTTGTAGGAGGGTTTATGTATTTCAATCTGAATACAAGAGTGCTGTGACAGTCCAGTTTTCTTGATTCTCAAGTGAAATTTATTATTTAAATAATAAATTAACAGCCCTAGAATATACTCAGTATGGGGGGGGGGTATTTGGGGATGCATGTTGCTGCGTGACCTACAATAGGTTTGTTTATAACAAACATGTACGTTTAGCTATTTCTTCCACATATTCATGTGACCTGCAGTTTGCTCCTTTGTTTTGCAAACACTACCACATATCAGGATGGTAAACAAAGATACAATCAATATATATATATACATAAGTCATTGGACACTGCATAACATACCTAGATTGCCAGAACTAATGGGGAAAAACAGGACATGTAAGACTGTGGCCATACAATGCTCTCAGTTTCTGATAACATTACATGGTTTTTCAAAGTGTGATTCAGCCCAAGCTGTGCAGCATATGTGCGAGATATCAAAATGTTTGGAACATTGATATCACTGGAGCCTTATTGGCAAAGTAACATTACCATAGTAATAATTCCTTAGAATAACTTTAAATTTTTGTCCTTTTTTATCTTTGTAACATACAATAAATGTTTGCCCAAAGTAACAGGCTTTGTATATATTATCGCTCATTAATTTTTTTTCTAATTTCCAGACAGAAGATTGAGACTCTATGACAGACAGTAGACACTGAGCTGGACTTGTGTGTGAAAAGGTTCACCTGGGTTGGACATATACTCCCCACCTGTGTTGGACACAATCTGGACACTCAGCTGGACAACACCGTCTGTCTTCACACCCTGGTCAAACAGGCTCTGTCCTGGGTCCAGCTGTGGGGACAAACAGGACAACTTACAGAGATGGCAGACTTCACCCACTTACCCATACTGCCTTACACTCCCACAGACAAAAACAGTAGCAGTGAGGATGTGACACTGCTTCATTGTGTATATTGGCAAACACAAACACATTAGATGCATAGAAACATGCTGAGACAAACATATACACAGACAGACACAAAGATAAGAAAAAAACATTCTATCACTCCCTTGGGGCAAAATTAATACATGTGTAAATCATATTTATAATTTGGAAAGCTGCAAATCCAAACACTACATAGTATATCATATTTCCTACATAAATTACTGTGTTGCAAGTATTACGGACACACATCAAAAACAAAAAGGGATTTTACATGTGTTGGACAGAATTTTTCAGCTTTGTTAGCATGGTTTATAACACTATAGTGTGCATAGCTATATTGTGAGACTATGGTAATTTTTGAATATTGTTAGGTGTTCCGTACAGGTATATCTTGGAGGTAGATGTTGTGGCTTTCTAGCGATGACTGCACCCTGGGCTCCAGAAGCTGTCGCAGGGAGCCGATTGGTTCGTTGATGTGGATCGCCTGGGTGATGACTGATACCGTTGTGACAGCCACAGCGGACGCCATCTCTGTTACAACTTCCTCTGACTCGTCGTTTCTGGAAAATAAAGCATTCCGTATTTTAGGGCTACTGAATTGAATTATGACAGCCATGCAGGTTAGGCTTGTATTATTCCCTGGTGTGTATATAATAATGTACAGGATTGAGAAGATTGACAGTAGTGTCTATTTGAATGTGGAAAAGTAAGGGTAAAAGTCTCATAGCTTTTGAGGCTGTAAGGGCAGTAGATTGTTAACCCACAGCGTCTAGGGCAAGCAGGTAGAGCCCATTCCTCTGCTTCCACTGAAATTTAACAAAATCGGGTTTCCTTTCTACACCTGGGAGGAGTAAGGAAAGTGCTTTTCCCAAGGACACAACATCTAGTCAGTGATATCTCTGTCTTGTGTCTACTACCGCAGCCACTCAATGCTACACACAAGTAAAAAAATTATGAAACATGAAAAATTATTTACTTCAGAATCAGAGGTCTAATCTCTCCACATCCTACGAGATTTGCTAGAGCTGTGTCAACCCACTATGGAAAATCTACACAAATGGCTGACATTGTGTACTATATCCACTCTCAGCAATATCTATATATGTCCAATATCATTACAGGTCAGTTCATGCAGATAGAACTAAATGTACATGTAGCTAAAAGACAATAGACATACAAATACACATGACAACTAAATTTGCACATGTCCCACTTAAAATACCTGTATATGACCACCTGGTGATATTGTTGGACTACTGGTAATAAATATGTATATTCTGTAAGAGTCTTCAGCTTAGATTAGTCTGGTAGGGAACAAACACATGAATATGTATGATGAAAAAAACGCTAGCCTTCAATCTTTACAGTTACACATATGCGTTTCCAACTGTTGAACACCATAATGAAAATACAGATGGTACTAATATTTGTCTTCACAAACATTAAGTTTTCACAAAAAAAGTATCCATACAGAGCACAAACACAAAAAATTGGCAAAGTATGTATCAACTGCATATGGTAACCCCTGACCTTGATTTTTAATGCCATGCTGTGAGCCCAACAGGTTGGCTTTAGTGAACATATACTATTGTCATTGGTCATCGTTGACAACGATGGACGAACAACAATACTATTGTAGGGATGCAGCAATCACCTCACAAATTTTCTCATTCGCGAATCTCAATTCATAATCCCGAGACAGTATTTTCTGCATCTTTGAGGGACAAATTTTGTTAAGTTGATTTTTTTTTTTTTCAAAAGGTTTATGAAGGCAACGAGGCGACATCTCTGCTTACAAAGAGATCAATAGCAGTGTCCCACAGGGTAGCTGTTTGGGCCCACTACTGTTCTGTACATACACAAACGACCTACCCACAGTTGTAAAACGCTGCGACATTGTATTGTACGCAGACGATACAACCCCGTCAGCTTTTGGCCCTAGTACCGCGGACATTCAGACCATTCTTCAGTCTGAACTGACGCACATCAGCGACTGGGTTCAAGCCAACAGACTAATATTAAATGTCGACAAAACCAAGTCCATAGTCTTCGGAAGTAGACACAAATTAAAGCACAAACCAACCCTACAGCTTTCAATGCACAACAAGCCGATTGAACAGGTACAGCAGGCGAAACTGCTAGGATTATTTTTAGACCAGCAGTTAACCTTAGCACAAAACCTTGACAAAGTTAAATCCAAAATGGCAAGTGCTCTAGCAGCAATTGCTAGATCACGTGACTTTCTCACGGGTGACACGCTAAAGACGGCAACTCAAACACTTGTCCCGAGTCATCTGGACTACTGCTCCTGCCTTCTATCGTCCAGTTCTCAGTCTAACCTGAGCGGGTTGCAGATTTTACAAAATAAGGCAGCTAGGCTTGTGTTAAATGTCGAGTATAACAGCCGGATCGACGAACTGCACAGTAGATTAAACTGGCCCAGAGTTAACGAAAGACTTTACACAAACACACTCTCCACGTTCCACAAACTTCTGACTACTGGCAAACCTGTTACTATCTACAATAAGCTACGCAAAATCAACAACACACATCAACACAACACACGACTTTCACAGGCGGGAGGCTTTAGACTACCAAAACCCAGAACTTCCTCTGCTACTAGGACATTCCTGTACAGATGCATAAAATCCTACAACACTTTCCCACAACACATCAAATCATCCGCACCATCAGCTTTCAAAAAACACGTCAAGGACAGGTTAAAAACACAAACATACACAAACAGACCTCTGCAGCATTGGTGGTAACATAATGATTTTTAAATGTAAATATATAACTTGTATGTATTACTTATTTATTGCACTGACCTCTGACCTCTCAAACAATCTCTTACGTATACCTTATTACTTGTTGTATATAGGATAGGATAGGTTGTGTAATTGTTACAGGTTGTTGTATTTTAGGTGTGGCATTAAGCAAGTGTATATAAGGCCACACCAATTTAATTTGTTGGTTCTCGGATTTTTTCAGAAAAAATATGAAGCGACAGGGCGAAAAAAAATAAAAATAAAAACAGGTCTAGGCATCCTATTATAGGCTTAAATGCTACAAAATGAGCCACGAAGTCAACACAAAAGGCTGGGTTGAAATTTAAACATTGAATTTTGAACTTTTAATCAAACCACTGCAATGATAGATGGGAAAACTGTAACAACTAGGAAGAAAAGGACTTTCCTCAACTGTTGGGGGGCAAAACATGAGCATTTTTCAGTTGATTCAGGACCAGAATGAATTTTTTTTTTTTGCAAATCAGAAAAAAACGAAGAGGTGAATCCGAGAACCAACAAATTAAATTGGTGTGGCCTAAGTCTGTGTTATAAGTTTGTAATGTTGTTTTTAAGACTCCAGGAAGATTAGTGCTTACATTCACTAATGGAGATCCTTCAAATAAACAAATAAACATAAACAAGCAACGAACACCCATGAACTGATTGAAAGACAGCATAGGGGCCTAAATCACAGGATACGTAGGGACATAAATTACAGCATATGGATAATGGAGTCCAAGTCACAGCATAGGATTGAAGACCCTTAATTATACTCAAAATATACTAGCTAGAATGCTGCTCTTCATGGAAGCACCAGAATAAACTCACCCATCCTCCACTCTCATCCTCTTCTCCTCTCCTCCCTCCACAATGACAATCTCTTCCGTCACACGTTTGGACATCCTGGGCCTCTCCACTGTACTGCACAACAATGAAAAATGTCACCAACATTCTTCAAGGAGTTCAATGTAAGATGTACATTGTAACAACATCTTGTGGCATGATCATAGAAAAGGGATTTTTGTGGTATTTGAAGGCTGCAGTTAAAATAATTTTGTAATTGAAATCACCCCCCCCCCAACACACACCCAGACACAGGAGGATCTGCATGGAGGGGGGGTAGTAATTATGAATTATGCCAATTTTTTGCTGCTGCCTACTGGTACAAATTATGTTTTATTCTTAGAGCTGATTACGAATTATGTTGAATCATGCTGACACTTGAATTATGTTGATTTTGGGTGACTGCCTAGTGCCTACAAGTTTACAAAGACTGATTATACCTTATCGTTATGAAAAAGGGAAATTATGCAGGTCGAGCCCCATTCTGAGACCACAGGTGTCATATTGTTAAGTTATAGGTACAAGTCTGGACCTGCACCTACATCTCTGCCTGTACCGGATGTAACGTTACATGTTACTATTCTTACTTTAAAGGTACACATCCCAAGATTATGACAGTTCTGGAAAGTTGCTGGCCATATAACGTTCATATCATACTCATAGCCCATGTTTCCCAACACGTTATATCTACCCACATTACTTAACCTTAACCTCAGTTATCTATAGGCCATCAACATCCTGTTGTAACATTTTCTGACTACTTGGCTTCTCTGGCAGACCCTCACCACTGCCACCCACCCCCAATAGTATTTGACAGTCAGAAAACCTTCAATTTTTACGATCTCAAACTACAACATCTGCTTGGATATCAGCAGTTTATCGAGATCAAGTACTGTCGCGTCATACACAGACTACGCAAGTCTCGGTGCTTGGACGTCGGGTACAGCCAGGTTATCAGTTAGCTCTATCCTTCTCCCTCCCTGATGATAACGTTACACGATGAGAAGATCAGGCAGATTCTCAACCAAACAAACTCCGCGCCTTCCAGGCCGGAAATCAGTCGACATCTTGGGATGCGTTTCCTGTTGCAGACTACAAAGAATTTGTGCCTCATATACACCGTTAGCCAGCAAATTTTGGGCGTGGTATATACAAAAACTTGCTATAAATACCTTATTCTGTTGTTCTTGGTCACAAGTCTTCAAAATAAGTCCGGAATTTTGTCAAAAGGAGTCGAAAATAGGCCAACAAAGCACAGACAGGAAATGACCAACGTGAAATGGCGGATGTCCGGATTCGCGATGTGGATTGTGGGATAGGGGAGTGCAGCGCGGGAGATTTAAAACCAATATTGCAATCCCCTTCCCCGAGTAGATGCTAGGCGTGGTCTGTTTCACATGTGTTTTGCACCATTGTGTACGTCTTTAGCGTTGGCAAAGGGTGAAGGAGATTCAATCGTACTCCTTCAACTTTTCAAATGTTTTAAAGGTTGTCTTTAAATGGTTGTTGACATGTGCATATTTATTATAGGGCTTAGAGATTTCTGACGTTTTGTTACTATGGGACACATGTGGATCATGTGACAAGTTTCGAGGTGAATCGGGGCAGTTTGAACAAGGACGTTTTTTTTGTTTATTTACACAAATCAGGATTGTTGGTATCAGACTCACTGACAACACTTAACTGATCCTGGCTGCCCATCACTAGCAGTCCAGCCAAATGAGACACGGGCTAGTATGTCCGTCCATGTTTTTACACGTTTGTATTTATTTCGCCTTTGTGTTTTTTTTTAATCTCTCGTTTTTATTATTGTTTTTTCACCCTGTGGTTTATCCTTGCGTCACGGAGCATGTTGAGTTGGCAGTGCAATTTTAAACTTTAGTGACGTCTTGACCTATTATGTCTAAAAAATACGAGCACTTCTCACATCTCCTTTCACCCGGGCGTCTGTATTGTTGTTCATGACAATGAGTAAAAGTGAAACCACTGAGATGACCCAAACACACATCTTACCATCTCAAACATCATGCATTCTTGTACCATTCAAAGAGGCAGTGAAGCCAAAAAGAAAGAATGACAAGTTGGGTTGAAAAGGACAGACGAGCATTTATTTTGAACAGAGAACCTCTTAGTTCCTCGTTTTGAGACAAAAGACTATGTCCTGATCAGGTACTATTTACAAATTGTAAAATTGTTTACGTTATTCGACTGCAAACTGTACAGTTTAATGCCCATTCGGTTACTTAGTAACGTTATAACTGGGCACCACGAAAACTCAGTTTTCACAGATAGATATTTACAACGTTAAAAGGTACAAGTTGTCAAAAGTTTCCACGTCGTAAGTACAAATATTTATGTACAAATTCATGCTATGTACTTTGTCAAATCATCAGACTGTCAGACAAATTAATTATTTCAACGCTAGGGCTGCAAGGGGGTCAAATCAACTCAAGGAAAAGTCAAGTACGCGTCTAAAACGTTAACGTTTACAGCAGACATGGCTAGTCACCATAGATAATATAAGGTAATTATAACGTTAGCATTCTTATCATGATCATGAGAAACACCGTTTCTAACTCAGCATGACTGACACGGGTGGAAATTACAGTTATAATGAATGTTCTAGCTCGCCGATCCCGCTGGCAAGTACATACGAATCATCTCTTGCAAGTCCCCGGGGTAAGGCGCGCGGTGATGCGGGATGTCTGGTACCACGGACCGGGAAGGCAGGCCGGGCAGTCCGGTGTAGGGGCTGCCGTAAGAACCGCCTCCGTAGCTCGCTGCTGTCGCGGACGCCACGTACGACGGTGTAGGTGCCGTGTAGGCTGCGGACGAAGTGTCACTGGGGCTGGGCGGGCTGGAGTTTGGCGACTCGCTGCCGGTGCCGCTTCCTGCCGCTGTCACACAGGTGATGGGGTAGGGCGAGCTGGACTGCGTGACGTACGGGTAGGCTGCTCGGGAGTAGTCGACTGGACCCTCGTGGTCTGGTGAGCCGGACTCTGGAGCCGGTGGGCCCGGTGGGATGAGCGGGTACCGCTGGTAGGGGTGGGAGAGATGGTCGTGCATCATGGAGGAGTAGTAGCCGTTCATGCCGTAGCCGTTCATGTAGCTGTGGGGAGGAGGGTAGTGTGGAGGGGCTGGCATGCCGCTGGCGCCGCCAGGTGGCAGATAGTCCTGCATGGGCAGACCCGGGAGAGGAGGCATGCTGAACTTGGTGTTCTTCATGGCGTTCTTCATCTTCCGGCGCGGGCGGTACTTGTAGTCGGGATGTTCTTCCATGTGCTTCGCCCGCAGTCGCTTCGACTCCTCGACGAACGGCTTCTTCTCCTCCGCCGACAGTTCCTTCCACATCTCGCCCAGACGCCTGCTGATCTCGGAGTTGTGCATCTTCGGGTTGTCCTCCGCGATCTTCCGGCGCTGGCCGCGAGACCACACCATGAAGGCGTTCATGGGCCGCTTGACTCGGTCCGACTTCTTGGGGAGGGGAACATCGTGGTCCGGGGCAGGCAGCATCTCGGGTGGGGGGTGCATCATCATCATGTTGGTCGGTACGTGAGATATGTGACACAGAGAAACACACAGCTCACAGTTCACCACAGGAATGACTGACACCTTGGCAGGACTGTGGCATTTTATGCGACTTCACCTGTCGTTGTTATGCAAATTATTTTCGACACCCTTCGCGCCCTTCATGCAAATTAGCGGTCGTGCAGGTGTTCCCACGACCAGTTGATTGATTCTTTTGTCTTGTATGACATAGTCTTGGTCAACGCCAGAGAAAACAGACCTCCCCTAGAAGAAAATAAAGTTTATGTTGTCGTCTTGTGTGAAAATTATTCAAACAAAAACATTTGCGCGTTGAATGGGAATCTATGTCCAATATTTTGCTTGTGCACGACTTTCCCACGAACTAGTTATATTGTAAAATCGGTCTTTCCCACGTCTTGGCAAGAATACATGTAATCGTAAAAGTAATCGGTCAATGTTTATTTATTATAGCATACATTGCTAAATACTAGTACAAAATGTACATACGGCGATACATCGGAAAATTATTAGTGAGTTCAGCAAGAACTAGCCTTAGTAAAGATTACATGACAACAAAGACCATGCATTGATATATTGTTCCCCTCCCTGTAGCCCTGAAAAGCCCAGCCATAATGCCTTTGTCTTGTAACATGTTGTAATTGATTGTATGCTTGTTGAAAACTTGATACACCTCGAGGGCTTCTTTGCACAAAAGTCATTGTATGCTGCTGTGAAACAAGACTTTTTATCCTCACAATGTGAAATTAGTGCCACGATTGTAGGCTGGTGTCAGAAACTTAAAGTAGGTTGGTGGTCCAGACAACAGTCACTGCGTTAGATGGCTTTGAGTTAAATGCACGTGACGTCCATAAATGTACAAGAAAATTGATAAATTACAATACATGTACTATTTTCATTGCTCTTCACTAGGAGCTTCTATCCTTTTCACTCTATCTATATGTATTGAAAACTGATACATTTTCTTTTAGTATTCCACCTCTAACCAAGTCCTTGCTCTTGATACTAATGATCCGTTACTGTATGGTTACAATTGTGTAATACTAATAGGAACGAGACACTTTACTGCACCATCCCGTATCCATGATGTGTTTCCTACATGTTTATTAGTGTCAACCAGGCTAGCAACGTGGGTTCGAAAAAAGTTAAATTCAGCCAATAGGGAAAATAATTGACTAGGGGAGTTTAGCCACCGTAGAGTTCACTTGCCCTTCAGAAATTAACCCTGCCGTGACTGTCCTGGCAAACTATTTCCTTTTTTTTTTACAAAACCCTACGATCTCGTACCCCCATAGGAAGGCCTGATGGAGGCTACGTGTTCATTAGTTACTAGTACATGTACTTCAAAGAAGTTCAATCATGTAGTCTACATGATTTGTTTCTTGTTTGACCAAGAAACCTCTTTGCTTTGACCTAGAGATGGTTGACCCCAGAAAAGTAATCTACAGACCGATTTGAGTAAATAAAGACTTACAAATTTCACCGAATAAGAAAAACATACGTTCTAAATTTCCAATCTTTTTCTCCCTCCTCCCTTCTCTCTACGTTCCTTTCTTTCTTTCCTTTCCCTTAGTTTTTATCCTATCATCAGCAAAAGTTACGCATATATTTATACGCATATAAATTTTGTTTGTTTTGCGCTGTTTATATATATATATAACCACTTGTTATTCCTCGCGCACTCGGCAAATACATAAACATGTTTGCTGTTGTAATTGTATATTGTCTTACATACATAACATATATACGATGTTTCTTGGTTTAGATACAAGCCAAGTTCGGTGATTTTAGACGACACTTGTAGAAGGCCAAGATTACTGTTAGATTGTTTAATCTCCAAGCATATTTTTTTGGCTGAAGGGCAGTATCAAATTGACCAAACAGTATTCAATCAGTATCCAATGCGCCACGTCGCCACCCAAGGGCAAAATGTACTAGAAACTGGGTGGCCAATTTGATCGTCTCCTGCCCCCGAATGAATCTAGCTACTTGGAGATTATAGATTGTTCTGCATATGATAGGAATAGATTATTATCTGTAGTCCTATAGCAGGCAAATTTCCTCACACTTGAATAGTAAATAGAACTTTAAATTCGTTAAATCTTTTGATAAACCAACTTTGACTAATCTCACATCCTCCTACATGTCTACCAAGAAGTATGTTGGTAAACGTGACCTGTGCATAGCCCAGACATGGCCCAGAGGCCAAATGTACAATAAAGGTCTTCATTCATTCATTGATATACACATCCTCTAGTTACTAGTACTGTATTCAATTTTCCGTTGTTCATATGTGAAGCGCATTCTATAACAGAAAAGTTAAAATACGTGAAATTGACATTACTTTTGGCGTGGGTGTTCATGGCGTTGAGTTTATTGGCTTGTGTGATAAGAAATGAACCGTTCCTGTCTTCATTTCAACAAGGGGGTCTAAAACTTCAGTTTTATTGGGTGATACAATGGACGCTTTTTGTTGGTCCTTTTCCGAGTTAGACATAACAAGATCTTGTTTTAGCAATACACATGCAGCCATTCTGTCTGTACAAAGTCCTAACCACGGGGAACCAAAAGTTAGACATAATGCCGTCTGAAACTTCTTTCGTATTTTTCTCACTTGTGTGGCTTCTGAGACGACACCGCTCGAAATTAGCCTTCTGTTCTTGATCGGTTTTAGGTCGTCTCGCACCGGTACGGTTTCGGGTTGCATTGACACCTTTGTTGTCTTGCTTAGGAATGCAAATATATTTACATCTCATTATCACCTTCGTGCCTATTTACGTGAGGTCGAGGTACGAATTTGCATTTCTATGGCCCTGAAATTGCATTGCCCAATTATAAATTTCCATGTAAAACAACCTGTCAAATCCGGCTCCGCCAGACAATTAAATGTCAGACCAAAGTTCTTGTTTTTTTGTCGTTTCATGTGGGAAAATGTCACAGAACTACAAAAGTACTTTTTCTACTGCTTTTAAAATGTTTGTTTGTTTGTTTGTTTGTTAAAAAAGTTATTGAAGGTAGCGTGCGTTTAAGTGCGCTCCCCTCATAGATGGTTTACATCATTCCTCCATAGCTTACGTATACCATCAGTCAAACTTCTAATCTAAATTTTGCCTTTTTTTGTTCGTTTTTTATTTTATGAGATATAGGCCAAGGAGGTTTGGACTGGTACCATGTAACTGACGGTGTCCACAGACGTTGTCCATAAATTGCCAATATAATGTCCTTCATTGCTTTTTTTTTTTCACTTTTATAAGCTTGCTGGGTGGGTTATCTGATTATTCTTCTCGGGAATTCCTGATGACGAAGTTACGGGACAAAATTGTGCGAAGAATCCGCTCAGTTTTATCCAGCAAGTGCGGCCATGTGAAAGCTTCTTGGTTACACAAGGTTCCGTTAAATCAGTCCATACAAGGACTAACTATCCACACCATTAATAACTTGACTTCTGACAGAATATGTAAAACAACATCCCATAAGTCAAATTCTTTATACATAAATATCGCATTGATTCTCCAAACAAGAATTATGCATTAATATTGCTTTTATTGTATCAATATATTCCCTCAAACGAAGAATGGTTGCCCGGATTTATGCGACTAATACTCAAGTATCTTTTATATTTAATCCGTTTCACATGCATCATGACATGCAAATTTATTACAGGAAAGAAAAGAAAAACACGAACATAGCATAGTTATGATCCTTTATTCCATGTCTCAAATTATGTTCTGAATTCATCAATGAAGAATGTACGGTATCCTGTTGGGACCTGTAGTAAGGTATGTTTGTTCCAAATGTCCTGCCATCTTCACACAATATCCACAATTACAATTAGCACCGTCGAACAATTACTGTACAACAATCATTTACCTTCTAAAAGATCTTAAAACTTTAGTCTGGAGCACTTTTTCGGTTGAAACGTTCGACGGAGTTTGCAAAGAGTCTAAAAATAAATCGGTTCTTCACGACTAAATTGATAGCTAAAGTTTCATTCATTGATTAGAACTATTGCAATGAAGACGTCAATATCCAATTCTGGGCTAATTAGACCGAAAACAAAAAGGGATTTGAACGAAGGATACATGTAAACGTAATAGAACTAATAAAAATCAGCGAAAATAGTATATATATTTCTCTATACATTTACCGGACAAATGCGCATAGGCTACTAGTATACACACATAATTGGAAGCCATTCTCGTGGCGCTAGGACATTCACTGATCGTCTAATTACTGACACATTTTCCTTTTCACCTTTTGTTACTTCTGGGTACGGAAGTACTGTTTTGGGTGGCTGTTTGCGTGTTTCGATGGCACGGTTGAGAGAGAATAGGTTGACGGCGCGTGGGTGGGGAAGAATGGCAGGACATATTGTTGGCTTAGCTTCGTTATCGAACATGTCAGGGGCCGGCCTTCCCACCCAGGACATATTACAGGAGGTGGAATTCACTAAGCTGAGGATTGTATGAACGACCCCTCAACATGCACACAGCTTCTATGTCAGTCTCAATTTAAAAACGTCATACAATCTCCTCGGTTCCAATAAATTTGCGAAAACCCAAGATATTTCCCGGACGTCTGGAATCTCCGATTTCTTGTTACTGTTAGTTACCATTACCCTGATTCTCCATTAACCAAGGAGGTTAAAAATTGTATTCAACCTCCTTGCATTAACTGTGGTCACAATAAGAAAAGAATGGTGCCAGTCGATGTTACGCCCCAACACAGGTACCATCCACCTAGGTGATTGATACTATGGTGTTAAACTGTTCGCGTACTATATCAATGTTGGACACAATACTAGTACTAGTATTTGTACCTTTCTGTGCAATTCAGGCAACGGGACTTGTTCGTCAGCGCAACAAAAAAGATAAGAAACGTACTGGTAAAAGGTACTAAAAATGCATTGAGGAAAACATTGTAGATATTGAGACGATTGAAAGAAAGAACATTGGGACCACGTGACAGTTAAAGTTTAATCTGTTAAACCTCATTGGAATAACTAAAAACTGCAATTATAATTTTTGGATGTAATCATACAAATTTAAATGTGTTATTCTATGGCCTATACTGATTTCAACTAGTGGGGACGCAGTCGCAATATAAATGTGTCTTTATAATTACACACAGTAGACATTAGCCATTGTAGATGTAGTAAGATACCGAACTGTAATTATATATACCTAAAACTGCTTTATCACTATCGCCAGTGCTGAGCTCGTTACAACATAAACACACAATAAAGGACTTTCATTCATAAAAAATGTGTCCCCGGATCCCCCTACATTTCGAGCGTGGACCCTCCTCTCGAAAAATTGGCTGCCGCACTGCCGCTGTCAACGTGACCGAAATGTTACTTTGCAAGGACATGCATTGTGGCGTATTTTTGAACTCTTGTACATGAAAACGTGTGTAGCCAAGTTAGAAAAGTGTTTGTGGGTAGATGGACAGGTGCTAGGATGATCTTTGCGCTGCGCTAAGCAGTCAACATGGCCCTTTGTCCCGTCTCATGATACTTTTTGTGCGCCGACAATGAGTGGTAATTGCCATATTGTCGCCTTTTAATGCATGTCAACATCAGCGTTAATCACCATCTTGTGAAATTATTGCAAAGAAAGGTCGTTGTTATAGTCTTTCGTTCAGATTGCCAAAGTGGTTTATACATTTCAAATTCTTTACTTTTTTTCTATGGGTTGGACAGCTATGGTTGGATATGGCTCTTCCGACACTTCTAAGACACCTTATGCTCGGTGCTTGCAAGGAGCTTGTAAAGCAATGGTAGAAGCCGTTTGATTGGCCACTTGGTAAAACCCTGGTAGTGTGATGTAT
>NW_017803932.1:2126771-2128566 GCF_001625305.1 Branchiostoma belcheri | reverse complement strand
TGAAGTGACAATGTTGTCTGCACGATGGAAGAGAGTTTTGATCACTGCTAGTTTGTGTTCCAAAGGGTGGTGGGAATCAAAAGCCAGGTACTGATCAGTGTGGGTTGGTTTCCTGTACACTTCGAAACGAAGGTTACCATCTTCCTCTACGATAGTTTTGGTGTCTAGGAAAGGGAGCATGTTGTCATGGCTTGGCTCCTGTGTGAACTTGATGTTGTCATCTATCTGGTTGATGTGGTCAAAGAAGTCAGCAGCTACCCTCTTTTTCAATCTGCACCAAGTGTCATCTACATATCGAAACCAGTTGGCCGGGGGAGTGTCATTGAAAGTGCTGAGGGCTTTGTTTTCAAACTTCTCCATGTACAGGTTTACAACAATTGGTGAGACTGGTGATCCCATAGCACAGCCGTGCATTTGTTGGTAGAACTGTCCTTTGTAGGTAAAGTAAGTGCATCCTAAGCAGAGTTCTAGTAGCTCACAAACTTGGTCAACGGATAGGTTGGTTCTATCTGCAAGTGTATCATCGGCTTCCAAGGCTTCCTTGACTACTGACACTGCTTCCTTGGGTGGTATGGAGGTGAAAAGTGAGCACACGTCATACGAAGTGATGGTTTCATCATCCTCTACGTGAATGTCTTTGATTTTGTTGACAAAATCGGCACTATTCTGTACATGGTGCTGAGATTTCCCCACTAGTGGTCCTAAAATCTTGGCTAGAAAACCTGCTAACTCATAGGTGACTGAGCCTATACTGGAGACTATGGGTCGTAGAGGGACACTTTGTTTGTGGATTTTGGGAAGGCCGTAGAAAGCAGGGGGTTGTTCCGTTGTGGGATTGAGTTTTAGGTAGGTGGGGCGATCCAGAACTCCTTCAGTTTGCAATTTCTTGAGAGCTGAACTGATTTTCCCTTTAAACTTGTTAGTGGGGTCCTTTTTCAAGGGCATGTAGGTGTCTTTGTCTCCCAATAGGTCCTGTACCTTCCTGTCGTACTGCTCCCTGTCTAAGACTACTGTGCATCTGCCCTTGTCTGCAGGAAGAATCAATATGTCTTGATTGGTAGCCAAATCTTTGAGAGCGGTACGTTCTTCCCGTGTGATGTTACTAGTAGGGGGTTTGGAGACTTTCAGGGTGGTAGCTACTTTGGTGCGCAAGGCTTCAGCTTGTCTCTGTGGTAAACGTGCCCGACGAATTGCAGAATCGGTTTCTGTGACAATGTCAATGCTGGGAATCTTGTCGGGTGCTACTGCAAAATTTAGACCTTTAGAAAGTAGTGATTTCTCTGGTTCTGTGAGAGTATGGCTACTTAGGTTTTTTACCCACCTCTCGTCGGTTTTGGCCTGTGTAGTGGTTTTGGGTTCGGAACTGTTTGATCTCCAATTTGGGTCACTATCTGCTGCGCTAATAGTCTTCTTTTGCTGTAAACGATCAAATTTGGTCTTCTGTCTGTCTTTTCCCTTCTCGTGCTGATCAAGTTGTCCGCGTGTTATGAACTCCTTAGTTTTGGCAAAAATCTCGTCTGATAGTTTCTCCCTCAGTAGTTTTTCAAGGTTAGATTTCCTCGCGTTTAGACCGTCCAATTTATAGTTGATCTGTCTTACCCTTTCGTTTAGTAGTTTTCTTTCTGCGTTGAAGATGATCTTGTTGGCGTTGAAGCCTCTGATGGAAGTTTTTAGGCGTAGGCTGGTGGGTGTGATACTTACCTTGAGGCAGCGTAGACTGAAGAGTAGATGATTCCGGAATCTGCAATCTTCCTGCTGGTCTTCTCCAGATCCCTCCACAGAGCTCAGGACAAAA
>NW_017803932.1:2121707-2126751 GCF_001625305.1 Branchiostoma belcheri | reverse complement strand
AACTTTTGTTCCTTTTTCGACTTCCAAAAATTTGTCTTCACTTTATTTGCATATCAATAAACAGGTTGTACTTAAAAACCTGCTTTCCCCTCTGGTCTCTCAGTCACTGACGAAAGCTAGTGGATACTAGCTGAAACGTCTGACGTTTTCAAAATCATATCCAGTTGCTTGAGTAACTGTTTTTTGGCGTATCGTATTACCTGGATGTCTAACCTTCATCGACGATGTACATATTGTTCCACAGGTGGTTTAAAAGAAGCGAACTATTCAGTCTCGACCTTCAGTCTCTTCATATACCACGACTTTATGTCAGTTTTGCTACGTTGAAAGGTATCTGGTAATTTCCAGAACCGATTAGACCAGCTGAAGTAAGCCTTGTTTTGTTGTGTGGCTTCAGTCAGTTTTGGACGACTCTTGCGAACATTGTTGCTAGGTGGACGAGACCAAATATGTTACGAGAGGGGGCCTGTTTTTTGTGAAAACATGGTGAGGTCATATCAGTGTACTACCGCGGTATCCTCAACCCCGCTTTAGAATTACTTTTTAGTTTAGCTTATGACAATTATATGTATTAGTTAGTGTTGCTATACTGCTTACATATCGCTTTATGTGAAGAAAACTTTTGTGCGTGTAGAAAGATGACGATGAAAGTTTTGCCATGTTACTGAACGTATACCTTTTCCTAAGGCAAAATTGGTTGAGAGTTCAGAATGTGCTTTGCTGAGCAAAGTTGAAAAGTTTAAACATACAGACTGAGCACCCAGCAGAGTAATTACGGTGTTCAGACTTTTTGGTAGAATCACTATGCAAATCAAATTATGCATCAAAAGATGATATATTCAATATGTCAGGCGAATTGAGTTTTTGGTGGAAAATCTGCTAGCATAAGGTGCCAAACAATGTATTTGGGAGAAATTTTTTGATTGTCAATGAGTGTAAATAGTAATGTTACGGTTATCGAAGTGTTCAGAAGGCAGCTATCGCTATGTGTAACATTTGAACTGTTCTACCGCAGAAGTAGTAGGATAATAGACAGTATGTGACGAGCTACTTACCATTGTAATGTAGCAAAGCAAATGAATAAATATCGAAGTATGAAACGAATTCACGTTCAGTTTTTCATTTTCTTCTAAATTCTTAGTTTTCAACAATACATGGATGAATGGACAAAAAGCTAAGTAATGCCTTAGACAGTTTGCAGAACAATTCTATACAGTAGTAATTAGACAGAAATAATTCTAATTCAATAATTCGGAACTTTTTTTTCTTCAAATTTTGTACATTTCCAGGTATTGTTTTTCATCATTGATTTTTTTAAAAGTTGGACAGAGCCGGAAAATTATTCGGTACATAACGTTAGTTAGTATCTATGAGAAACCCTTGCTTGGGTGCTGGACTGCTGGTATAGGTTTGTGGACTTTTGTCGTATCTCAACCCATGGGCGAAACTGATAGAAGGTGACATTTCCGGGTTCGGCGGTTAAACGACATGCAATGGTAATTAGAGTTAAGGCCATGTTGATTTGATTATATGGATGACATCCTCCGGGAGCCCCAAAACTGATGCGCGCGTGCGAATAAAAAAAAAGTTTTGCAAAAAAAAGTTGTTTTCATCATGAAATCTACGTGGTCATGAGGGTTGAACAAATGGGACAGAATATGGTTTGGCGAATGATCTAATCTCTAAGTTCATTTCCTTACAATTTCGTCTTTTTTCGTTTGATTTTGGCATTCTACGACATTGGTATAGTTTTTACTTATTTTTTTGTAACTTACGGTATATTTTTGCTCATTTTGCAACTGTTTTGTACGATTTACAGTATGGTTGAAAACTTTTTTTTTTTTTGAAACGGCCGAAAATTCATGCGCGCGCGGATGTCATCCATATAATCAAATCAACATGGCCTAAGACTGGATAGGAAGCTTTAATCGATGTCAGATTCTGATAGGCGAATGGCCTCCGAACCCTTTGGTCTGCTGTCCGGTCAGTCGTTTTATTCCCGTTAAAGGCGTCACCTGGCGTCTGTCGTGTGCATTACAGACAAGCAATTTGGCGGCTCATTTCAAAAAGTGATTGAACCTCCTTTGTCAGTGGTAAGACGAAGCAGGCATGGTCAGAGAAGTGTGTATGCGCTTGAGGATCCCAGCTAAAAATTTTTACTCGAAAACAACCGATTTAAATTGGTCATTCATTTTCCAACCAACCAACCAACCAACCAACCAACCAACCAACCAACCAACCAACCAACCAACCAACCAACCAACCAACCAACCAACCACCAAAGTGGACCAGCCCGTTTATTGTGGTATAGCTAAATTTAAAAAAGGAGGAAAACAAAACGGGAGAAACAAGGGTTTTGACTAGTGTCTTTCTTTTTTTATATTCATGCAACGGTACGGAGACTTAGACAAGTGTACCAGTCCAGCACGCCCCTGTGTAGCGGTGAGTGTGCGCCAGTCCGTTCCCCTCTGACCCCCAAAGTTTGCTAACGGTGAGAGCGGGAGGTTTGTGTGTGGTTCATCGTGCTGGCAAGCAGCGGGTAGGGCTTATCCCGGACTTCCCTTCACCACCAGTAAGCATCGTGGGGAATTCCAAGCAGGAAATAGCGTGCAAATCTCAAGGAAATGGTTACGGTATGGTTGCAGGGTCCTTGCGGAGTGCTTGCGGGCCTGAGACCGAAGAAACTGCGGGCGCTCTGCCTCCTTCTGGCCGCGGTGCTGCAGCAGGCCGTCTGTGAGTCGCCGGCACCAGCCGAAAAAACTTCCCACCAGAGCAAAGCAACTCGTCTGCTAGCCGAGAGAGTAAAGAGGTAAGGAACGCTTTCATCATGAAAATTCCTTTATCATCTGTCGAAACTAACTTTCAGTTGGAATGGAACTTTTCGCGTTTTTGACCTTTTTAAATGCCCTCTGGGGTATTTTAATGACGCTAAGTCCCAGACCAGGACATCTCGCCTTTCCTGCGGTCTATTTGTCATCCCGAAGTCAAGTTTACCTGGTAATCAAGAACGTCTGCCAAGCCGATCTGGTTTCACTTACCCGGCCCGGCTTTCATTTATCACACCAAGTGGATTTCAACATAGAGTTGAACAAAAGTTTATAAAGTGGCCCACATAGCCATGGTTATCGAGTTAGAATCACACAAATAATTAGAAAAAAATTAAGATGTTTGAAGCTCTTCTGTTTTATTACGCGTCATGTTTGCCATTGTAAGACGAGTAATTTAGTTCCTTGATTTTGCTTTTCTAAGTTGACATTGTTTGTATCAAGTTATGTCCAAAGTCTCAAATGAAAGTGACTCCTGCAGTTCCACACAAGCTGCTAGGGGGCCCAAACCTATACCACTTATTCACAAGACTAAAAGCTACTGCAATACCATAAAATTAAAAAGCTGCCAGGTGATCCAGAATCAAACTTGTCCTTCGTTTTGCTGACACCCACCCACCCACAAACCAAATATCATCCATCCAAAACTTCTTGTGTTTTTCTGTTCAAAACAGACCCACAGACATTTATCTGATTCTGAACCATAACTTTCTTGGCAAATGTAAAAATCATTAAAAGAAACTGAAACTGTAACATGCTTTAAGTACTTGAAGTCGATGCCTACTTTAATGATTTATGTGCTACCCACCACAGCTAGGCAAACATGAGTTTATATACACTTTGGGACTGGGTCAGGCAGGGTATCATTTCCTAGCAGCCTAAACCAAGATGTGTTTTGTCCACAGAAGTTTCACAGGGTCTGTAGTTTTTCTACAAAGCCACTCCCTCCAGGCTTTACATCTCCAGCCGTTGGCTCTGATGTGGGGAGGTAAAGTTTCCCCACTTTGTCTGTCTGTTTTAACTGGAGACAGGAGAGGAAGGAAGTCTGGGATAAACAGGTTCTCCAGGAGTCTGCCGGCCCCAGCTGTGAGGAGGGGAGGGGGGTTTGGCGGATACCTGTGGTTGCTTTCCAGGTATTTCTGGTGGGAGAACATTTAGTTGCCGTGGCAACAAGGTAAACTCCCAGATAGCAAATATTCGGTAGCATTTGCTTTCACTGTTGAGAACAAAGAGGATGGAGAGGGGAGTGATTGCTGAAGGGTTTGCCTGGGGAGATTTGTTTACGTTGTACTGGTGGGGTTCCTGACAGTAGTCCACTATTCACATCTCAAAATAAACAAACTGGCCTGTCTGAATTACAGTGGCAGAGGCCATGACTGCTTCTGCCTGGGTTCTTGCTGTCAAGTGTTTCCAGATCTGTCCCTCGGGACATGCAGGATGGCTGCTGTTAAGACCTTTCAGTGAACTCTACAGTGTCCTTCTTAAGTTCATCTTCTTTTGAAGGACAAGAATGCTGACTACGTGTGAGAGTGGTTAGACCATACCAATTTACCAGTAGTTTATTGGTTTTCAGATTGAGATATTTGGAGAAAAATGATATGGCAGATAAGTCAAATAGAAATGAAATTAGAAAAGATACACTGATATGATCTCATTGCACTTTTAAAACATATTTGGTAAAACCATATTATGGCACTTCAAAGATGCCATTGTTAGAACAAGGAGGTTAGAAGCTTAGATAGAGACTCTCTAACCTGTTTGTTCATAAGTATATGTAAGGCTGTTATATGGCTGCAATGTCTAATCAGCTTTGTTCTTAACACCAAACTGCCACTTTCAAATTGTAGAGATTTATTCTTGTCCAGTTTGAACAACAGTTTGGGTGAGGTTAACATTGATGTTCACCACATACTTGTGAATAGAAAATGCCAATAGTCAACAACTCTACTTTACACAGCATTCTTTCTCACTTCTCTATATGTCAGGCTGATGATAGTTACCTGTGTGATAATGTACGCATTGTTTTCTGTGTGTTTGTGTGTATGTTTGCTTGTGTTCATAGACCACAAAAGGTTAGACACAGAAAGTGAAGTCAAGTGGTCCCAGAAGCTGGCCATCTAGAAACTCACAAGAATGAATTATGATAATAAAACACAAGTCATTAAACAGGTCAAGGTATGTTATAATATTATCATTAAGCCATTAAAAAAATACATCAC
>NW_017803932.1:2115806-2121687 GCF_001625305.1 Branchiostoma belcheri | reverse complement strand
GCCACTCCCTCCAGGCTTTACATCTCCAGCCGTTGGCTCTGATGTGGGAGGTAAAGTTTCCCCACTTTGTCTGTCTGTTTTAACTGGAGACAGGAGAGGAAGGAAGTCTGGGATAAACAGGTTCTCCAGGAGTCTGCCGGGCCCAGCTGTGAGGAGGGAGGGGGGTTTGGCGGATACCTGTGGTTGCTTTCCAGGTATTTCTGGTGGGAGAACATTTAGTTGCCGTGGCAACAAGGTAAACTCCCAGATGGCAAATATTCGGTAGCATTTGCTTTCACTGTTGAGAACAAAGAGGATGGAGAGGGGAGTGATTGCTGAAGGGTTTGACTGGGGAGATTTGTTTACGTTGTACTGGTGGGGTTCCTGACAGTAGTCCACTATTCACATCTCAAAATAAACAAACTGGCCTGTCTGAATTACAGTGGCAGAGGCCATGACTGCTTCTGCCTGGGTTGTTAACCGCCGAAATGAGTCCTTAGCATGGTTCACAGAATTTATCATAGCGCAGTCAGAATCGGGAAAGCCAGGCTAAAATATATGTCGTTGTAATCCTTACAAGTCAGGGAACCTCGGGAAGTTCACTTGAAGATCACACTTGTACACAAAAACGAGCTTTGTAGCGTCAAAGTTGACTCATTTCCATTTTTCGGCGAGGTTTCCGCCATTGGATTTCCGTCAAAATACGCACCCTATGGGGGTTTCGCGGTATCTGGTTGCATCTGTTTCCGGGTCACGTCCAGCGACGTCATTACCCGGCGAAGGGCCGCTGCCAAGCCAGGGGCAGTGTACTGCGCAATACTCACCCTTTCGGGAAGGAATGCTCAAGAATTATATATATGGCTCTTTTGCTTCAACTGAACGAGCCACTGACATGTATGCACATGTGTAAAAACGAGTACGCTAGCAATCATTCGATAGCCGATACATTTTGCCTGTATCGTTGCAAACACGTCGACGACAACACGACTTTCACCTGAATCACATTCGCGGCGCCCCGAAAATTACCTAATTTTTACCAAAATTGTTGTTAGACAGAATGAAGACAGTCCGACTTTAAAAATCTCAATCGTTGCAAAATCGTCTCCCGTGTGTATAATTGCAATCATACAGGTAAAAGTCAGGCTTCTTCGGAGTGCATAGAAGTGTATAAATATTGTCGCCCAGCCCATATAGGCTGATAGGACACCATGCATGAGTACGTGGGATACAGAAATCACATGATTTAAACATAAGTATAAAATAATCATCAACTAGAAAGGTGACCTTTGCAAAGCCGTTACGGTTTCACAACTTCTTCCAAAAAATCCTTCACCCTTTGGCGAGTACTCTTTCTCGCAAAGGCGATTAAGGTCTGCCCTCCGCGTGTATCATATAAATGATACACGCAAAAGTCGGGTCGTCTTCGAAGTACCTTATGTATCATTTCAATGATACGTGTAACTACCTAGGTTTTCCAAAGTCGGACTGACTTCCAATATAGTAACCCCACTATCATATCTACGCATGTGTGAGACGGGTACACTGTACCAGCAATCATTTAAATAGCTAATAGAGGAGTTACCAATTGGCTCTTAAAAAGCCGCGCCAATAAGGTTTCGCAACTTCTTCCCAAAAATCCAATTGGCGAGTACTAGTATATTAGGGTCTGCCCTCCGTGTCTATCATATAAACGATACACGCAAAAGTCGGGTCGTCCTCGGAGTGCTTTTTGTATCATTTCAATGATACGTGTAACTACCTAGGTTTTCCAAAGTCGGACTGACTTCTTTTTTATCGTCTCACACATGCGTAGATATGATAGTGGGGTTACTATATTGGAAGTCAGTCCGACTTTGGAAAACCTGGGTAGTTACACGTATCATTGAAATGATCATAAGGTACTTCGAAGACGACCCGACTTTTGCGTGTATCATTTATATGATATACACGGAGGGCAGACCATAATCGCCTTTGCGAGAAAGAGTACTCGACCAAAGGGTGAAGGGTATTTTTACTCTCACACATGCGTAGATATGATAGTGGGGTTACTATATTGGAAGTCAGTCCGACTTTGGAAAACCTAGGTAGTTACACGTATCATTGAAATGATATATAAGGTACTTCGAAGACGACCCGACTTTTGCGTGTATCATTTATATGATAGACACAGAGGGCAGACCATAATCGCCTTTGCGAGAAAGAGTACTCGCCAAAGGTGAAGGGATTTTTTGATCGTCTCACACATGCGTAGATATGATAGTGGGGTTACTATATTGGAAGTCAGTCCGACTTCCGGGAAAACCCAGGTAGTTACACGTATCATTGAAATGATACATAAGGTACTTCGAAGACGACCCGACTTTTGCGTGTATCATTTATATGATAGACACGGAGGGCAGACCCTAATATTCTCGCCAAAGCGTAATTGGATTTTTGGGAAGCTGGTACAGTGTACCCGTCTCGCACATGCGTAGATATGATAGTGGGGTTACTATATTGGAAGTCAGTCCGACTTTGGAAAACCTAGGTAGTTACACGTATCATTGAAATGATACATAAAGCACTCCGAGGACGACCCGACGTTTACGTGTATCATTTATATGATAGACACGGAGGGCAGACCCTAATATTCTCGCCAAAGCGTAATTGGATTTTTGGGAAGAAGTTGCGAAACCTTATTGGCGCGGCTTTTTAAGAGCCGAGTGGTAACTCTTCTATTAGCTATTTAAATGATTACTGGTACAGTGTACCCGTCTCACACATGCGTAGATATGATAGTGGGGTTACTATATTGGAAGTCAGTCCGACTTTGGAAAACCTAGGTAGTTACACGTATCATTGAAATGATACATAAGGTACTTTGAAGACGACCCGACGTTTACGTGTATCATTTATATGATAGACACGGAGGGCAGACCCTAATATACTCGCCAAAGCGTAATTGGATTTTTGGGAAGAAGTTACGAAACCTTATAGGCGCGGCTTTTAAGAGCTTTTTTTCATGAAATTTCACTCCGCAACGTTTCCTTAGCTCTTCGGCGTGTAATATGCTAGTAACCGAACCTCGTAAGCCGTGACCCGGAAGTAGATGGGATTAGCGGTATCACGGAAACCCCCATACAGTTCGAAAACCTACGCCAAAATGAGTTCTTAGCTAGCGAATAAAGGTCAACTTTGACGCTACAAAGCTCGTTTTTGTGTACAAGTGTGATCTTCAAGTGAACTTCCCGAGGTTCCCTGACTTGTAAGGATTACAACGACATATATTTTAGCCTGGCTTTCCCGATTCTGACTGCGCTATGATAAATTCTGTGAACCATGCTAAGGACTCATTTCGGCGGTTAACATGGGTTCTTGCTGTCAAGTGGTTCCAGATCTGTCCCTCGGGACATGCAGGATGGCTGCTGTTAAGACCTTTCAGTGAACTCTACAGTGTCCTTCTTAAGTTCATCTTCTTTTGAAGGACAAGAATGCTGACTACGTGTGAGAGTGGTTAGACCATACCAATTTACCACTAGTTTATTGGTTTTCAGATTGAGATATTTGGAGAAAAATGATACAGCAGATAAGTCAAATAGAAATGAAATTAGAAAAGATACACTGACATGATCTCATTGCACTTTTAAAACATATTTGGTAAAACCATATTATGGCACTTCAAAGATGCCATTGTTAGAACAAGGAGGTTAGAAGCTTAGATAGAGACTCTCTAACCTGTTTGTTCATAAGTATATGTAAGGCTGTTATATGGCTGCAATGTCTAATCAGCTTTGTTCTTAACACCAAACTGCCACTTTCAAATTGTAGAGATTTATTCTTGTCCAGTTTGAACAACAGTTTGGGTGAGGTTAACATTGATGTTCACCACATACTTGTGAATAGAAAATGCCAATAGTCAATAACTCTACTTTACACAGCATTCTTTCTCACTTCTCTATATGCCAGGCTGATGATAGTTACCTGCGTGATAATGGACGCATTGTTTTATGTGTGTTTGTGTGTATGTTTGCTTGTGTTCATAGACCACAATTTAAGGTTAGACACAGAAAGTGAAGTCAAGTGGTCCCAGAAGCTGGCCATCTAGAAACTCACAAGAATGAATTATGATGATAAAACACAAGTCATTAAACAGGTCAAGGTATGTTATAATATTATCATTAAGCCATTAAAAAAAATCATCACATTTTTCAGATTTCATGCCTACTACATTAGACTATAGACTAGTAAAGGTACTATGCTGTCCCTATGGTATGATGCTTATGCTGTCCCTCCCTATACTTATCAAATGGTGTATCCCTACTTAAACAACAGCCTCCTTGTATTTTATATTTGAAAGGAGTGTGAAGAGAGAGAGGGGTTTGTTTTCTTTCTCAGCTCCCTTTGTTGTCTTACACGTGTACCTAATCCTGTAAATTGACCCAACTGCCAGTGTGTAAAAAGGACTGTTTAGACTGGTAGTGGATAGGTTTGTTTGATCCTGGAGTCGTTCATTGTGCTACATGTTGACTGGAGCTCTACTAGACCTCAGAGCAGGAGCTCTCAGCCAAGATGTAGCTACCTCATATCCTTACCCCAGCTGGATTCTCAACATTCCTGAAAACAAGTAGTCAGAGATTTCATACCTCCGTTGAATTTTTGTGAATGCTTGTTTTATTTGACTTTCACTGTTTGTAATTATGTGTGTATGCATTTCCCACTGGCACCCAGCCTATAGACTCCCTGGACCTCACTTCCTGTGTCTGACCTTTTGTGGTCTGAGGTTAAGGAATTCCCCCACCCATGCTGTCACTCAACTAGAGTGTCATTGAAATGGGGGTAACCAATTGCAAGGTCAAGTTGGCAGTCCATGTGGCCTCCCTGCAGGATGGAAGGAAGTGAGACCTCTCACATATTTTACTGGAGGTATATGTACTTAGGTCTTGTCACAACAAGCTCTAAGTTCCAGCTAGGCCCATAGAACGTCTGTCGGTTGTGTCAATAAATATTCCAAAACTCCTTCCCGAAGGTTTGAAATCTATTATTTCTCGTTATCGTTAGAAACAATATAAATCCAGTAAGAGTAATCTGAGTAAAACTCCTTTGCCCTCCATCAGTATACCAAGAGACCAGAGTACACACCACTTTGCAGTTTCTCTTGATCTCTTTTGCTAATATTTATAGACATCTAATAGGACCAAGACAGAAATAAACAAGTGAGGTTTGAACAGGACTTAAGTTAAGGAAAGGACAGCTCAACATGTTAAAGTTTTAATATGGCCATGACCTTGGGTAAACACATACATTTAGCTACTGCTACTGTTAGAAAATATCCTTAGCATGGGTTCATTAGTACATGTATTTTCTCTCTGTTGATTTTTCTAAGCAACAAAATTGTTACTGTCTTCATGATTTTTCTGGGATGGCCATTATTTATCAACAAGAAATGGTCATCACCTAGCAATAGTTCACAGATCTCTGTTTTAGGACCATGGAGGAGACTGTATGTGTGTCAATCAGGTATTACACGGTCCTTCCTGAATTCCTCCACATAACACCGACTTACTCCCACCCAGCAGATACAGGGTATGACCCCCCAATCAATTGTCAAAATCATCTCCCACCCACCATCCAACTGAAGCATAGTACTGTATGAGGATGAATAGAGTAAAAGGTATCATCATGTTGCCTGTACATAATACACACAGGTATAATTTTGTACCCAGTATCGTATCAATACAGACTATCCCTTTCAGCAGGGAAGAAAGGATGTTGATAAACAGCTTTCCCAGTCCCCAGATAGGTCTGAGCCTCTTGTTTGGTCTGGATTAGACCTGCAGGTATTGACAGGGATTGAACAGAGCCTACTAGAGAATACCCTATACAAATTCAATACTGTGCTACGAGGGTCTGCATGCCTTTTTCT
>NW_017803932.1:2108636-2115786 GCF_001625305.1 Branchiostoma belcheri | reverse complement strand
TTTTTCCGTCGAGCTAGCCGAAAACTTAGNGCCATGCCGCAACCATGCGATCGGGCGCGGCCGGCCAGCGGGAGTTTTACTTTGTATCGGTGAGCTTTCGCGATGTAAACAAAGACAGTCGGAGTTGTTTACATGAAAATTTTGTTGTGAAACGCCAGCAGGGTGTCAGATTTTCTACCAATGACAACGTTTTCTTTGTGGCGTCATGGCGAGATCGACAATTCATCGTCAATTCACAGGATTGTGCCGACAATGGAATTGAATAGCGGCCCGATCCGTGCAATTAGCGCTCGATCCACGCCGCCCGACCGAAGAAAATTGGAATGACGAGCACATTTATCGGGGATAAAATCCCCAATTTTGAAAACCGACCGCTAGCCGCTCGAAATTTTTGGTCGGCCCAAAAAAAGGCTAGGGTCGGGGGGGTTTTCATAGGGTCGGTCGGGTAACCGGAAACACAACATTTTTTTTCCTAGGCCTTAGCATGGGTTCATTAGTAGCTCATGTATTTTCTCTCTGTTGATTTTTGTAAGCAACAAAATTGTTACTGTCTTCATGATTTTTCTGGGATTGGTTATCAACAAGAAATGGTCATCACCTAGCTATAGTTCACAGATATCTATTTTAGGACGGTCTGACCATTGAGGAGACTGTATGTGTGTCAATCAGCTATTACACCCCTTCCTGAATTCTTCCACATAACACCAACTTACTCTCACCCAGCAGATACTGGGCATGACCCCCCATTCAATTGTCAAAATCATCTCCCACCCACCATCCAGCTGAAGCTAAGTACTGTATGAGGATGAATAGAGTAAAGGTATCATCATGTTGCCTGTACATAATACACACAGGTATAATTTTGTACCCAGTATCGTATCAATACAGACTATCCCTTTCAGCAGGGAAGAAAGGATGTTGATAAACAGCTTTCCCAGTCCCAGATAGGTCTGAGCCTCTTGTTTGGTCTGGATTAGACCTGCAGGTATTGACAGGGATTGAACAGAGCCTACTAGAGAATACCCTATACAAATTCAATACTGTGCTACGAGGGTCTGCATGCCTTTTTCTATGAGGCATAGCGAGCTACTGAGTATTTTGATTCACAGAGTATTTGCATTTTTCAAACCTCTGGGTCAAAATTGAAGTATTTAGAATTTTAGTGAATCTGTATGGTGCAACCAAAGACATGGTCTGATATACATGTACTTTCAATGAGTCCAGAATAAAAACCTTGAGCTTGTTGTGACAAGCCCTAAGTGGGTATATCTGGGCAGTGAACTGTGGGTGGCCTCACTTCTTCTCAGCCTGTAGGGAGACCATTTAAACTGCCAACTTGACCTCATGACAATCTATGGTTACAACCACATCCCCACCCCTTTGCACCACTCTACTGCACTCTACTTACAAATATACAAGCAAGCACAGTGTGTCACAGACAAACCTGAAACAATACCTCTCTACCTGGAGGTAATACTAATAATCTGACATTTTTGTCTCGCGTTTTGTCAAAAAAATCAACCCCGTCCCCCGAAAATGAAAGAGTAACCAGCAGCGTATGTTGGGTCAGCATCATAGCAGGTACCTACAGCGCCAAGATTCCACAGACATTCCTCACCCAAACAGAACAACAGAATACAGGTGCCGTCTGTCAACCCAGACACATCATTACTCTACTGACTCCGCCCCTCATTACATGCTTTTCAAGGGACAACAGGAGGACTAGACACATAGTGGGGAAGAAAAATGTCTTGTTTAAAGAAAAGGATAAGATGAAAGTGGTATGGGCAGTTTAAAGGAATCTTGAACTTCTCTTGTTTTAGGCTAGCATCAAGGCAAACATATTAAAAGTCTTCAAACTTTTGTAGCAGTTTTCACAGTGACCTTAAATACACTATGAATTAACGATACTGCAAATATGCATTTCCAATGTACTGGTGTACTAAAGAATTACATGTATTTACCTCAAATTTAACACTGGGACCATGAAATACATGTGTACCACGAAATAAAACCACTACAAAAGTGAATGAATTTTCAGTGTACAATACTCCCAAAGTGAACGTAGTAAATTTAGATTCTGACATCTCAAAGATTCAGATTATTTCAGTAGGGGACTGTACTCATACTTGGGAGTCTTGACCAGGCCTGGCAGGTTGAGAACATTCCAATCTGGGAGGCACTTCCACAGTCGGACAGTAGCTGTTTGATCAGCTGGGGAAGATAACGTTTCCCAATTGGTGTTGATAAAACAGCTTCAGCCAAATCTGCTCTACATACCTACATGTGCCTACCTGCCTTCATGTCAGCACAGGCAAAACTGTTATTGCTGACTCCCACCAAGTACATGTACTGATTACTAACTGTTTATTGTGATGCCATTTGCTTTAATTTACTACAATTGTTACGATTTCCTGATCACAGAAGACTTGGCAGATCTGTCTTCTGGATAATTTCAAGCGACATGTTTTTAGATGTGTATAGCCATGACATCCTGGCTCTTCAATCTAATGCAGACTTCAGTTGCTGGTATGTTCTCATGTCAACAGCAGCCTTCCATTCAGTCTAGTCTTCACATCAGCCCCTGCTGGAGTCCTGCCCTGTGACTGTGAGGCTTCATCTTCAGCCTCCCTTGATCTATGTTCAGGTCCAAGTTCATCTCATCACTCTAGTAGGATGGCTGGAAATCAAATAAACATATCGTACCTCAATTCAACTGGCAGAAATTTACCGACAGACAAAATCCTTTTAAATCCGTCGAAGTAAGGCCATAACCTCAACTCTTCTCACTGTAAATCTGGAAATGTTTGCAGAGGTTTTATTTTCAACATCACCTCCCACCCAACCAAAGCTACAGGGGCTTTAGTACAAGCAGAGACAGAAACCTACATGTATAGCTCAGCCACCCAAAACAATACTTCCATACCCAGAAGTGAAAAAAAAAGAGATTACATTGTACCATTCAGGATATGAACCTATTTAGTATGTTATCACTAGATCTATCGCTTATGAACAGTTTAACATATAAAGCTACTTATACATTTAGCATTAAATACAGGTATGTTGACAAACCATACTCCCTTTTCAGAGTCTGCCGGAGCCTGAACCCCTGCCTATCTTGGCAACAGCCCAAGTAGAAAATTGCTCTTCTAGACAGACATAGACAATGCCCTTTCCTGCCTGTGTACTTCAGCTGTGCAAGAAAGCAGACATGGATATAGGCAGGGAGTATAATGTCAAGGAGTTTCAGGTTTTGGTTGCATTTTACTGTAACTTGTGAAAATTGAATTTGTTTGCCATGGTTTTATTTTCACTAGTTCTACTGCAAAAGCATTAAACTTCAAAATATGGTTTGTAATTGTACTCTGGATAGAATGGAATTGTTTCAACCTTGAGCTTAAAATGCTACTTTTCCCTCCTAACACTCAATAAAATCATTGTGAAAGTAAAATGCATTTGCAGTACTAGTACTCAAAGTTGTAAGTTGCCAGTCAGGGTTTGCCTTCAACCATGTGCATATGTTCTTAATTTCATTTGGTCATTACAGTAGGTCTGCAGGCCTGCTAGACAAAGACTGGTTCATTTTCCCTGGTCTATCAACGACTGGTGCAATGGCCTATTGGGTGGAATGTTTGCCCTCCTTCATTAGGTCGTGAGTTCATTCCCGGCATTCCAGGTCATACAAAAGACTAATAAGAAATGGTACATACTGGTTTCTATGATGATATGCAAGTTGAGCACACACACACACACACACACCACTACCTGAGTGAACTAGCCCCTGCTGTACAGTGGCCCGAGGGCTCCTGAAATGGAGATGGGTGCTGCCCTATATGCACCATCTGGTTTAGAAAGGCTCCCGACTTTCCCTATCGTCATCAATGTCGCCGCTCTCATCTGCAGACGATACAGCCCACCACTGCTCTACTCTTACTTTGACTGACTATATATCAACATTGACCCTGTGTCAGGGCAGGGCGGCAGGTCTGCCGACCTTGGCTTTGTGTTGGCCCTAATCACACCTCTGGCCTGTTAATCTTACCGCTATCCTAGTCCTTGATCTTCACTCAAATTCCCAGATCTTTGACTTCCTGGCCATCACAGTATAGTACCATGAAAATTATTCAAGTACATTGTACACTGGTCCTGACCATCAATATGTACCAGTACTGTACTTTAATGACTTACATTCAAGTATACATTCTGTTTCAGTCCTGTTTGAAGACCACAATTTTCTTTGTCAAATTGTTCAGGTACAGGTACGTAAACAGAGCCCAGCGACATGATTAGGAAGCGGACGGAAACTAAGGAGGAAGGCACCCAGGCTTACATAAACCTCTGAACCAGTATTGTACCTTCAATGTTATGTTTAGGTTCATGAATTCAGCTAAGATTTATGAAGGGAAACCATTTTACACTACCCCAAAACCAGAGACCAGACAGCTATAAATCTTAATTGAACCACAGCGTGTTATCACTGCCAACAGTTGAGGGCACCACGCCAGATGTCAAGGTTTGGGAAGTAGATTTTACATGATTTGATATACTGCCAAGGTTCTCTCGACAAGTTGATGACCTGAGGCTTTGTGTAGGCTTGACAGACTACCACCTGGTGTGGTTGGAACTGCCTGGCTGAGCAGAGGTAGAGTGGATAAAATTGGCTTGTGTAGTAATCTTGCACAATCTCTTCGAGCTTTCTCCATAAGCAAGAAAAAAATAGTTTTGGTAGTGTAGAAAAAATTAGAAATCATAAAAAATGTGACAATTTTTCAGAAGCCACTGCCTTCAAAAAGGAAGTCAATCCCCTCAGAAATATACAGTACATACAGCATACGGTGACTATAGGTGTATGTAGGCTATAGCTAAGTGTTTCTATGCATTACATACATTTAATTATTAAGAGGTATTACTTATAGTCTAGACATTTTTACATTTTTGAGTGTTACATTTTGGGTGTTAAATTGCCTTCGGGAATGATTTTGCAAATGAAATTGTGTTGTGGCTTATTTTTCAAAACAGATTTAGATGTTCTGATAGCTGACATACTTTATCAAGTTACTGTTGATCCCTCCTGGATTGGCTATCACTCAGTATCAGTGTTGCTTCCTGGTATCCAACACAAGAAACAAATCCATTCTTCACGCCAGCCTATAGGGACACCACATGGGAGTCATTACTGTCCTTCAGTCTTAAGGTCTCCTTCCTGTACTTGTATTACCCAGAAATTGTCGAAGAGTATAAAAGAGATTTAGGTCAACCATAAATTCATATATCCCACAAAACAAAGTATGAGATGCTTGCTTATTACTGACAGGATTAGTATCAGTAATTGTGTGTCATGGTGTCCATTTTACACGTTCAGATCATTGAACATACAAAAACATGAAAAGCTTTCCCAAGGCTGTCAATCCTATAGCAGGCTACTGTTACAGTATCCACTCTCTGCTGCCTACTGGCAAGGTAGAGCACGGACAGAATGTCCACCTGTTGGTCATCAACTTGCCCTGGTTTGGAATGGATCCTGAGTTATTCTTGGCAAGGATGGACCATTTGGAGGAGGTCTCTAATCTGGCGACCTCTATGGTAACAGTCACCTGCAGTGCAAGGTGGCAGCCTGCCAAACTATCAAGTATATCTCAAGTCCTTCCAGCCTACCAAATCTGCTAGATGTGGGGGCCTTTCGGTAGCAGATATGGCAAAACCAGGCTGAACTTTAGGCCAAACCAATTCGATTCGCCCGCTCCCTAATATAATGTCGCTAGCTACCAGTTGTAAGCTAGCGGGCGAATACTACTGGGGATGGCACCCAGGCTTAGGCATTTTACTGGCTGACAATTTGCTTCGAGATCTGTTTTGATGCATTTTTCAGGGTGGCTGATATACATTGTACATGTGGTGGAATTATGTTACGGTAGTAGATGTAACATCAAGAGCCAAGTGGTATTTCACAACTTCTCTTGTGTTTGAATGTGAAACCCATAAATTCATGTACAAGTAAACCCTGCCATGACACCAATAACATTTGTGTTGCAGAAATTATGGCCCCAACATCTGTTTCAACAGAGGTCAGCAGCAGTGTTGTCCAGGCTGGCAGCGGTCAGCTGGCAGTGGACAGTGCCTACAGGGTAGGGCTCATCATTTCTGAATAAACCGTTCATACCTGTAATGTCCATTTTAAAAATTTAGTGGACATTACAAAACATGTTCAAACATTTGTCCACTGGTTACATGTATTTGCCACTTTGAAAAATCTCTAGTTCATCCCATTTCCTGTATCTGACCTTTTGATCTATCATTCTACCTGTCAATCTTCCTCTCACCCATGTGCTGTCAACCTACATGTTCTCTGTCCTGACAGCAGTCACACAAACGCACAGCTGAGTCACCCAAAATGATACTTCCAACAATATTGAAGAACAGAGTGCAAGATCAGACTGGTGTCTTGTGCAACCAGCCATGGTTTGAGAAATTGGTGTGCAGAAAGCTTGTTTATGTAACTTTTACTTCACAGTTCGTGGGATTCCAGAGTTCAAGGGCGCTCTGTATGCAGGTCCTCTGAGGGTTCTGCATCGAAGCATTCTAACTGCTCAACACAGTGTGAGCCATGTACAGGGACTGCTTGGCAGCCACTGGCACTACAGGGTCACTGCAGGCTGTCAATAGTAGCCTGGTAACCCTACCATGGGGAGCTCCCCTGTATCTCCACAGTGCTGGAAGTGTTGCCCGCCCACCCGGGCCCATTAGCACGCACTGGGGAATTTTCCTGTCAATTTTTCCCCTACCCACATGCTGTCAACCTTCTCTGTCCAGATAAACTGATACACAAACCCACAGCTCATCAGCTACCCAAAACAGTACTTCCTTACCAGGATGTGATTAAGGAGGCTGATTTAATAACTATTAAATGACATTAATTATTTCCAGCTGCAACCAATTTGAATGTTTCTGACCTACATTCAAGGGGGTGAAATCTTCCTTAATCTTTCTTTTAATCTTCCTTTAATTACATGTCAATTATTACCTCCATGAAAAATGGAGGTATTGTTTTCGGCGGCGTCTGTCTGTATGTATGTATGTATGTATGTATGTCTGTGTGTGTTTCCGCAACTTTGTGGTCAGCATAACTTCAGAACGCCTTTTATGGGATTAT
>NW_017803932.1:2086880-2108616 GCF_001625305.1 Branchiostoma belcheri | reverse complement strand
GATAGGAACAACATATTTTCATAATTTTGGGTGTGTAGGTAGCTGGGAGAGAGATGTACATGATTAAATGCAAATTATGCAAATGAGGACTTAATTTGCATAATTAATGAGGAAATTCTATTATTGCAGTGTTTTACATTATACTACTTTCATGCATGTAATGTATGCAACCTATGGCAGGCAGAACATCAACAGATACTAATTATGCAAATATGACATAATTTGCATAATTAATGCAAAAAATCTATGATTTCTTAATGGTGAATAATGGGAATGTCATACTTGGGACATCTGTAAGTTAATCAAAAGTTAACATACATCATGATGCATATATCATGCTAATGCGGAGGTAATTTGCATAATTAAAGAGGAAATTTATATTTACATATCAAGCCCATATTTCATGGAGGTATGAAATCTCGGAATTCTTGTTTGAGTTGACTTGGCTAGATGATCAAGATTTTCTGCTGTTACTGAGACGTCTTTTTTCACTGACTTCCTTCTTTCGTATAAGGCACAGTAAGAGAGAACATCACATGATAGAAAATGAATAGATCAACTTGCTAAATTCTCTGAAGAATCAGACAATTCAGACAGTATCCGCTATCATTCTCAGTGACTGAGAAAGTCAGCGGATGCATAATAATATGAAAGTGTTATGAAGTCATCTGACCTCATTGTTGATAATCCAATAATAAACCGATTCATTCTTATCAGTTCTGACCATGCCTTGTAATAAGGATTTAACCATTAGTTTCTGCTTTGTTCTGTTGCAGCACACTGCCCTTTTGGCTGCGGAAACGGAGTGTGCATTGCGCCCTACACTTGCCGCTGTCCCGCGGGACCCCATCAAGGCTACCATATCAGCTGCCAGGATGATGTAGAAAATACCCTCAGGCCAGGTAAATATAGTCCAGAAAATCTCCTACCAAGGGCCAGGGCAGTCAGGATGTGTCACATATGGCTTGAATGCAGATTTCGAAGTTGTCTACAGTGGTTTCAAACCATAGAGATGTTTTTAGAATTTTTATTGGCAAAACCATCTGACATACTTTCAATGGACCCTAGGACAGAAACCTTGCAGACTGAGAGCTTATTGTCATGCTTGTTACGAGTCTTAAGTGGGTATATACCCACAATAAACTGTGTGGGTGGACTCCATTCCCCCCAGCCTGCAGGGAGACTATTTCAACTGCCAACTTGACCTTCAGGTCAATCTATAGTTACAACCCCCTTCCTGCCACTCTAGTGTATCCAAATATACCTACAAACAGACGAGCGCCTGGAGGTAAAAACAAGTACATTGTAAATAGTATCAGGACAGTAGGAGTCTGCTCTGTGACCCAGGGGGGAAGCCTGTAACTGACTGGAGTAGGAGGAAGTCTGGCGGAGATAGCATCAAACATCACACACACACCATACTGTAAATCGTGAAGCTCTCATGGTGGTTTTATTTTCGCAGTGTCCTTTCTGCTCAGAATTCACGACACTGGGAATATGTAAATATATGGAAAATCCTTGTACAGCCTACTTTACAACAAAATTGTTTCAAACTTAAAAAACACTGAAAACCTCCTTTTCCTAACATACTACTTCGAAATGAAACCACAGTGAAAGTATCACGATTTACAGTACTAACTATTATATCAGACAACCCAGGGTTTGAAACATCAAACACACCAATATATAAATGGCGACAGGCAGGGATTTCTTGTCTGGTCAACAACTAGGTTGAATTATAACACTGTAAAAAGTAACATGTACTTGGCAATGTATTATTGAAAGCTGAAAGTGCCATTGAAAGTATGGCAGGAATGAAAGTTTCATATGGTGCTAATGAGGATGTCTCTCGGTAGGTGGCATCGTTAATTAGGGACTGAAGGACTGCTCTAATGAATGTGAACAGGCAACAGAGACACAGACCATGTCACATCCCATCATTGTCAACTTGTGAACTTGTACCGAGTGTACTGACAAAAAACTTTTTGGGGTTGTTGCAATGCTAGAAGGTGCTGCTCACATTTGCCGCATAGACTCTAAAACAGACCTTTAAACCATCTGTCGGTAGTTAGAAGTTCTTGCCAACCAGTATCTTTTGGCATTTCCAGAACTTAAACAATGCCATAGTGCCAGCGCAGGGCTGTGACCATTAATTGGTACCGGTCTCCATAGTACAATGTAAATTCTGGAAAATTATCTATATTCAGTTAATATCTGGTATACCTGGTAGTATACAATGTACCTCGTAGATTAGGTGTAAAGTCACACGTGCAAATGGTGAAAATTTTTACCAATTTGGATTTGGAATAAGTAGGTCTCCTCTGTTTTCCCTGGCACTTATCCCCCGTAGAACTACATCCCTCAACTCCTAAAGTGGTCTAGTGCTGAGGGGTTATACGGGTTCAGCAGAACTTTTATTTCCAGGTGCTCAGTGGTGTTGTAGCATCCCCAATGACCCTGTAGTTGGCTTCAAATGCATGCTTGACTTGGGACTTGGCTCTATCTACAAGTACCCTGGCTGGCTCCTGGCCAGGTATAACATGAGAAACAAGGTGGCATAGTTATGTATGAGCTTGTGGAAACTCTGTCCAGTTCAACAATCCAGTTCAACTTCACCAGTTTAACTTACTGTAAATTCATTTACTTTTGCAGTGTCTTTATTTCGCAGTACCAGTAGGATAGAAATTAATGGAGGTTTTGCAGTAGTACAAGGGAGACATTTGCAGTGTATTTGAATTTGTGGTGGAGAGGTTGCAGTTGAGAGGTAACTAACCACAAAAACACCCGTGAACCATGCCAATTCAATTTTCGAAATCAACCAGGTCATGGACATAAAAGAAAAATGTAATGTAATATAGACTATGATGTAGATAATAATTAGTCCAGTAACTATGGAAATGTCAGACTTAATTTGCATATATATAATATTATACATTCTCACATTAAATTTCTCAGATTGAAACTACTTGTGTTTATCTTTGCCAAGAAGGATATGATTGTATTATGCTGTTTAATATAACATTTCAAATTAAATAGTTCTTTGCTCAGTCTTGAGCCTAGTGTGTTTTTCCTATGTGAGAAAACTAAGCCTTCTGTGAGTCACAGGTTGATGCTTTACCTGTATAGCACCACTGGGCTCACCCCAGACCGTTGGCAAATTGTTACCACATGGCCCTTCAACATCAGGTATTACAGTTGAACATTGGGTGAGGAGGTTATCTACAAGGCCAAAACAGACCGGGACAAAAAAGTATGTATACGGCAGAGCTAACAAGAGTAACTCTGAACAGATTTTGCCTGTACTGTGTGAATTATGATGCATCATATGTCATGTCTGTTCTTTGGCTTTTCAATTATAACAGTCATTCTCTTATAACAGTCATTCTCTGATGACAGTTCTTGTTTGATAGCAATTTCGTTGTAGTTACTGTAGTTTACAGCAAATTTATAAAGCTAAGAATATGCATATCCAATGTGTTAAGTGACTATAACAGTACTACAGAACTGTAAATGTAAAAACCTGTGAAGAGATTTTTCCCACGATATATAACCACCTTAAAAGTTGAATTTACAGTTAACATGTGGATGTAGAATTTAGCTGACTGGGCTAGATTTATTACAGTCAGGAGTTCAGACACTGAAATGAAATGACCAGCTGATCCCTTTATCCACAAGATTCAGGCACAGGATAACAGTTTATTGTACATGGATCCCAAAATGCGTAAAAAGCCTATTAAAGCTATTAAGAACTAGAGTTCTGGGAACACATCACTTTGCCAAGTAAAGGCGTTTATTATGAAAAGTGCTACTATAACATCCACACCATCTCAGGGGACACATACTGTTTTTTCGTTGATATGGTTGTAGGCAGTTACACACAACACCATATATTAATTACAAATTCACCTTCCATGAGCTGAGAGGGTGCAAAAATAGCAATACATGTATTTCCAGATTTGCTACCACAAAAATGCTACTGGGAAACCTCACCCACTGGCCTCCCTATCTTTGCTTCCCATACCCATCCACGTAATATCATGCAGTCAATTGCGTCAATCCAAGAGTTGATCATGTCAATCCATGTGTCGATCAGGATCCACGCCGGATCAACCAGTGTTCAACCAGTGCTGATTCTGTAATTGCAAATTGACAGGAAGGTCCACTTAGATCTCTACACAGCTACTGTGCCCTTTGGGCTTGTCACAGCAAGTTAGGTTTGTGCACTTCTGGTCTCTCAGCCTTCAAAGTTTCTGTACCAGGCTATTGTAGTATGTCAAACCATCTCTTCATGGTGTGAAGTAACGTTACATAATGTAGATGTTGTGTTGTTCATTGCACTGTTCAGCTTTTGCATTGTCTTGTTTCAGATGTTTATTCAGTCCAGGAAGGTCTTCCTCCTCTACCAGTAGATCTATCAAAAGGTATGTGGTCCCATGGGTTTGTACTAAATGTAGTCTTCTGAAACATTGGCTAAGAGCAGTCTGTGCATCTGGCAACAAAGCTGTGTTATTTCAAAGGCAGGTGAATTCCAGCCTGTCTGGTTTTTCAAGTGACCAAAAATTACACGCAGAACTAACAACTAGACCACCGCAAAAGTATGTAGTATGTCTGTAATGGATTTACAGTTACCCCCTCTGTCCATTTGCAGAGCATTCAACCCCATACAGAAGAATACGAGTTCTGAAGAGAATAACAATCAAGAAAAGGCCCAAAGTGCCTCCTCGGCAGGTGGACCAAGACTTCAATGCTGCGGCGTTAGTAGAACCCTATCCTGTTGCAAGAGAAGTGGTGGAGTCTACTGGTGGAGCACAAGATCCCCAGTATGTGGACAGAGGTATGGACACATTATACCTGATATCTTTACAATCATACAAAGTCACTTGGAATGTATGTAACCTCCATTAACATTTCTCTGCCAGGTTACATACATTGTATATTGATGTCCCTTTGAAAATCCTAGTGCAGTTAAGACGCATTTTTCCAGTCTGGATAGGACATGTGACTTGGTGGAATTATGTCAGATGCAATGTTTTTCTAAGTAAAGGTTAAAAGAGCTACAAAAGGAAAGTTTGAGGAATTGACTAATAAATTCATGTAGACTGTCACCCAGAAGAGAAGCAGCACAGTTTGGGCATCATGTTTCAGGTGAGCATGCGGTGGGTGCAGACAGATAACAGGATCAGTCTTGCGGTTATGCCCTTCATGAAGAGAGGCTAAGTAGGAAAAGGTGCCGTGCCTGAGGATGGTGCACTCCACTTGGAAGGTTCAGGATAGTTTCAAAATGTGTATTTTTGGGTAGGCAGAGTTTATTTTATGGTGGCAAGGTGGTCTTCTGGTCTTGAAGGGTCTTTGACTTAGAATCTGAAGGTTATCTGGGTTCACATCCCTGGCAGGCCCCAGTGTTGCCCTTCCCCTTTCCTCATGACTGAGTGAAAATGAGTACCTAGCTTAGGGTATGATTCAGGTTGTCCTCTCAGATGGGACAACCTAATGATATTTAAGTCTTGTTTTGAACTGGCGTACATTGTACAATATACTTTTAAAATTGTCCCATTCTGGATCATAGCATAGCACAGATTTACCTGTAAGATAGCCATGAGTCCCAGTTGAACTTCTAGAGGACCCAGCCTTGAGAGGGCAGAGCTGTTTCCAGTGAGTATAAATCCGAGCCTAATCTGCAGAACTGATTAGATTTCACAGTTCAGTCAACCTGTCCCACAAGTGATGTAACCTGTCCTTCAAGAGTGCCAAGGGTCAAGTGTTTTATCAAGGTCACAGTTAATCTGAACAGTATACCTGGTATTGTGCAGGTAGGTAAAACATATTGATGTAGATAAAACATGTAAAATTCAATATGACTGTGTACTACTGTAAGGTGTAAAACTTTTGTGGTGGTCTTATATTTTTTCAATTTTTGTGGTGACCTTTCCACCATGAATATATATCTTATATAGTATGACTACTGTACTACAGAATTGTATCAACTGCAAATTGAAAACACAGTGAGAAATCTTACCTGCGAATCTTACTGCGAAATGAAACCAACACCAAAGTTTCTACATGTACAGTGATGTCAGGAGGGTTAGTCTGTATCTAATCTCCTGAGGTTGAGCTATCACCAGTGAGAACCACTTCAGGCAGTCTTCAGCATTATAAGGAAATGACACTTGACCTTGACCTCGTAATTGGTCTGGGTCGTCCCCAGCAGGCTTCCCACCAGGTTGGGTTACAAGTGGTTCAATACTGACCAATTTGTGGATGAGGTTTAGATGGTTTACAGGTGCAGAAATGAGAACTGGACATACCCTGGAGTGGTACCTCTTTGACATTGACTTTGGCACAGTGCCTATGCATGGTGGGTGGAACATTTAGGGGCCACACTTCCATTCATGGCGTACTATAAATCTTGAAACTTTGTGGTTGTTATATCTTTGGGGTTCCATTAAAATTCAAATCATAGCAAACCACCTCCCTTTCCCTCCAACCACAAAGTAAAACCAATGAATTTACTGTACAGTCACTCACAGTATAAATTTGAAGGAGGTTATTACATTTATATGTTGGACGAATAAAAGACATGGTGGATTGTGCATTTAAGAGGTTCTTACTTTGCATTGGCATTTGGTAACTGTAAATCACTTTGTTTGTGGTAGCAGAAGTTTGCGGTTTGAGAAAAATGGGTCGACGTGTTTGCATAACAGTACTATTTGTTCATTTTGGCGACAGTTGCAGAGAAAAGGAATTCCAACTAAAAACCACAAAAGGTCAGACACAGGAAGTTAGGTTAAGAGGTCCCAGAAGCTAGTCTGGGAGTTGGCTGGATACCAGAGAGAAATATAGACAGAGAAATTCACAATCATGAAGAAAACTGTCAGTAGTAAGAGATTCACGAAAAAAATCAAATTGTGCATGATATCTCCAATTAACAAAATTTTACATTAAGAACTCACTAAGTTTGAAGAAAGGCAAACCTGGTACAATATTGTATCTATATGGCACTGGAGGATATGTGTAATACATGCAGGTCCAGAACAAATAAGGCACAGATGGGACTTCTGGAGAAGGTTAAAGGTAGGTTGTGGGTCATGGATCTTTTCTTAGATCTTTTTCAGTGCCCTACAGTTCTAGAAAGGTTTGCTGCCCTACATTTTAGGAAGTATAAAGTTAGAGCAGTAAATATTAAGTTTATGTGTTACATGTACTATGATAATAACACATAAACTTACCGAGTCACTCCCTCACTCACTCCCTCCCTCCCTCCACTCACCCACTCACCCACTCACTCACTCACTCACTCACTCACTCACTCACTCACTCACTCACTCACTCACTCACTCACTCACTCACTCACTCACTCACTCACCTAAAAACTTTGATTGCATGGTGGGTGGGAGGTGATTTTCTCAGTTGATTGCTAGGGAGATCATGCCTGAAGGTGACCCAGCACACGCCAGCTGGTAGTAAGGGGGCAGTGTGTAGAGGAATTCAGGAAGTGGTATTTTGGGCCTGTAAATAAATTATTTCTGTGGTATCGGTACGCAGCACTATCCCAGACATAACATGTTCAAGACACACAGGATGTCTAACACCTTAATCAGCCCTGCCTGGCCCACACCCGCTAAACCACAACAAGGTGGGCTGATATGACCATATCTGACAGCTGCTCAGGGGTGACGTATGCCTGGTTCAGTTGTGTATACAGTCTAAGAAATGCAGGTCAAATATTTGTAATGCTGGCTTCAGGAGGGCCCATGGTAACGGGATATGAGAGCATGACAGGTGCATTTGGAGTTAAATGTTTTCTGTGCTGTTTACTTTCTACCTTCACTGAGAGGTTATGTTTTGGGTTCAGGTTATTTGTGTACAGGGTAACTCAAGAAGTCATGGATGGCCTTTTTTTATGTTTAATGAGGGATGCCCTAACTTTTTCGGGTGCTTGAACTCATGGCTTGAACTCATGGTTAGCCTTTGGTGAGTGAAACCTTTCACTGGATAGCTGCAGAGTGTCTTGTGTAGAGGACAAATGACACTTGGTAGCTATAATAGGTTTGGATATCGGGCTATGAACTTTTAATATAAGAAAACAAAAACTGAGAAATTCATCAATGCTGTTCATGAAGTGACTATAATTATAGTAATGTTGGACTAGTATATAATGATCTAAAGTCCGTCTGGTAAACTGACATGTCAGTGTGACAATGGTTAAATTCTTTCCAACTACAGGACATGTATCAACACTATGCAGTGGTTATGGCTGTGGACAGCCAACGCTTTGTGTTACCTATGGAGGATGTCAGCCTGGACAGCCCACTCAGCGACAGCCAACCAGCTGCGCCACTGCTGGCTGTGAACAGCAGTGTCAGCTGGTCAATGGCCAGCCCATCTGCACCTGTTACCATGGATACACGTTGAAGGAGGATGGCAGATATTGCGCAGGTCAGCAGAATCTTCCATTGACACCTTCCATAACAGTGGTACAGCTCATGCTGTTTGATGGGTACAGCACCCTGTAGGTGCACACATCATATCAACATCTATTCAGTACTAAATACAACGCTGTCAGATCACATATCCTTGAAAATTTGCAAGATGTGTGTCCGGACAAAGTACTTGTAGGTTGATAGCACGTGGGTGGTGTAGTGGTTGAAATGCAGAATAACAGGACGTCAAAAGATCAGACCCAGGAAATGGGGTGAACTCGATTTCAAAATATCACCGACACAATTCAAACTTACAAATCAAATGTCCCTGCAGATGTGGACGAGTGCACGAGGTACGGGAACTCCTACAGACTATGTGAACAGGAGTGTCAGAACACTGTGGGCAGTTACTACTGCAGCTGTCAGCCCGGCTTCGTCCTCCAGCCCAACAGAAGAACCTGTGCTCCAGTACCAGGGATGACTGCTTCTGTTGTCATTGGAGGTCAGTGAGTCACAATTCTGACTCAATGTACAATCCTACCTCTCAGTAAGAACTTCATCACATGAATACCATTGACATGTAATGTTGTTACTTCTGAGTATGGAGGTGCTGTTTTGTGCTGGGTGGCTGACGTTCAATTAAATTGTATCCAGCTATAGTCATGATGTACAGTTCCGTATCTGTATTGGTATAGCCAGTAACTGCCCTTCGGCGTAGCACGCCAGCTTTGCAGGCACGCAGTGCAGTTGACAATGTAGTATGTTATTTTTTTCCTAATGGAACAGGAAATTGCATCAGTGGTTGTCCAACTGGAGAGCAAATTTGTGGTGTTGGCTTCGAGCTTCAGCAGACACCGTATGGGGAGCAGTGTGTGGGTGAGGAACATGACCTACAATGTACCTTTTATAGTGATGTTCACAAACTGAGGGCATTCTTGGGACTGTCTAGTTACGGAAAAGGCTGCCTAATAGATTCTTGTTGGTAGTTCTGTCACCGCCTGTTTGAGAATTCCATGGCATCAAAGTTGTAGGAGGACCAATGATGAATGTGACCGTACTGTTACTAGTATAATTATTATAGTAATCCTATCTGGTGTTGATATAGACTGCATGTGCATATGGCTACTGATACAGCTATATGATGTTAACAAAAGAAGTGGCCTTCTCAGCCATCAGAGGTCCTGTCAGAGTGGAGAACCTTGAAGTTCAAAAAACCTTCGCTTGTGAAGACAAGTCAAAATGCAACAAACTTGAAATATAATAGAACGAAAATAAACTTGACATGGAAGGTCATGTAGGAAGACCATGAAGGAAAAAAGTGCAGTTTTTGGAAAAGGTACAGGATTTGGCCCTGAACCAGGGACCCTGGGATAATGTGTCACTGCACTACATGTGCAAGGTTAGAGACCTATTTCCGGAGGAACATTTTGCATTAGCAGGAAGGGTTGAAGAATCCATTCTTTCAGATCCAGATGGTGAGAAGGTCACAAAGGTTATCATTCTTGATAAGTCATGGACAAGCAGAAGTAGGTTGAAACTGACATGTACTTCAGTTTGCCAGAACTGGTGCAATAGCCTAGGGTTTGCCTTGCATTAGGGAAATAGTGGGATCAAACCCCAACTTTTAAAACCTAAAACTTTAAAAAAATAAATGATACTGTAACAGTATGCCTTGCCATTGACTTTGTTGTTTTTCCATAGAGATCGATGAATGTGCACAGTCTCACTGCAGCCAGGGGTGCAGGGATAGCGAGGGGGGGTTCACTTGTACCTGTCTGGAGGGCTTCAAGCTGGATGCAGACGGCACTAAATGTATCGGTGAGTTACCCCCTCTTCTACATCAGTACAGAGTTTTAATCAGCTCTTTTATTTATTTTATTGTGACAGTCATGAAAGCCCTGTAGAATGTGAAAGGTTCAAAGTGATCTGGAACCTGTTCAGCTCAAATGAACTCAATGAACAGTTGAGCTACTCAGATGTACTGAATTTCCTCTTTCATCCTGTCCCTGACACCCCAGCAGGTCCAGTGGAGATGCCTGTTGGGTGTTTATCAGATATTCCATCTAAGCTGTTTTTGTATGTTCCAGATGAGGATGAGTGTTCTCAGGACAACTGGCGCCCGTGTCACCAGATCTGCCAGAACACGTTGGGCAGTTTTCAGTGTTCCTGTCAGCATGGCTTCAGACTGCTTAATAACGGCAGGTCCTGCATGGGTAGGTGTTTTGTGTACTGTAAATCTTAAAAACATGGCGCTGGTCAAGACAGGTAGGTTCTTGCTCTTGCAGCCTGCAAGGACCATCTCTTTTGTTATACCAATAACTTTACAAAAACTCTATGATAATTCCAAGACGATTGAAACCTCTGATTTCTTGGTCTGATAAAAAGAAAGATAAAAATGATGATCATCATGTAGTGGGTAGAATCACAAGTCATGTTCCAGTTAACACATTCTCTGTTCCCATGTAATGTGATGTCATTAATCTACAATGTCAGTTGAAGTGATTGTGATGCTGACAGTGTGAGTTGTTTAGAAGCAAGATTGACACTGAAACAGATGATTAGAATAATATATATTTTGAAAATGTGTTGTCAGATATCAACGAGTGCACAGAGGGTCGTCCCAGGTGTCACCACCAGTGCCAGAACACCTACGGCAGCTACAAGTGCACCTGCAGACCAGGCTTCCGGCTGTTGGAGGATGGCAGCACCTGTGCAGGTATAAGGTCGATCCTTGCAGGTGTCATTCAGTACCACTGATATGGAAAAAGAGGAGGATTTTGAACATTAATGCAGATTGCTCTCATTAGTCTTAAGGTTAAGTTTGCAGACTGAATAATCTCTTTACAAGCTGGGAGGAAGTGAGGCCAGCAACAGTTGGCAATGTGATGACTCCTTTTTTCCAGACATAGATGAGTGTGCAGTGACTTCTGGGATCTGCCAGGGGGCGTGTGTAAACACCATTGGGTCCTACCAGTGTGCCTGTCCCCAGGGCTACAACATGGAAGGAGGGAGATGTGTTGGTTAGTAGATTTTATGAAGCTGAAAGTTTAGTTCTAGTGACAATGGTAGTCAGTATTGCCTGTAAACTGACATAAGGCCACAGTAAGTAAATTGATTTTTTGCCTGATTCTGATCAGGTTGATTCAGACCCGGAATGGTACATCTACATTTTATTTTGCAAATCAGAATGAAGTAAGCAACAGGTTATTCAATGGTTTTCAGTCAGTGTTCCTTTTCCCTGCTGCAGATATAGACGAGTGTCGGCAGCCTGACAGAGGTCGGTGTGAGCAGACATGCATGAACAACGTGGGCAGCTACTTCTGCTCCTGTAACCGGGGATTTGTTCTGACATCTGATGGTCGTGGGTGTGGAGGTAGGTTCTTCATCTTCAGAATCATCTGCATATAACCCTATCAGGTACAAACTTAGGAAGATGGGAGGCACTGAGGTAGGAAGGGCAAGTCTGCAGTCTGGCTCAAAATGATTCAGAGGAATGGTACAGGGAATAACTTGGTACAAAACATGTGACAGACTAGGACAGGCTTTGGCAGACAGGCTAAGGATACAGTTTCTTTGACCCAGTCAGGGTTCTGTACATATCTGATGTAGAAGAAACATCCATGAACTGCATATATTAGTTTCATTTTAGTGTAACTAGCTGTAATCTTCTAAAAATCAGACTGCAAGAAGAGATTTTTGATTCAGAAGTACATTTATTTGAAATCATCACCATCATTTACGAGCTGGTTACAGCATGTTCCATATTAAGCTAAAATTGACTAAATGGTGGTGCATGAATTTTTTTCACCTGTAGATTTTCAGATTTTTTTTACCTGCAAGGGCAGGCAGGGATTTTGAGCCATGTTCATGTTAAAAGTCACACTTTAACTTGCAGATATAGACGAGTGTGAGCTTTACGGGACCAGAGTCTGCCAGCAGGGCTGCACCAACACCTATGGCAGCTACACATGTCACTGTCCTGACGGCTACAAGCTGCATGAAAACGGACAGAACTGTGTGGGTGAGTCAACTCTATTGTAATTCTTGTTCCATGACTTTAAACTCTTCAGTGGAAAGTATGACCAGTATGGTGGCGTGGAATATGTATACCTCCGAGTATGGAGGTCTTGTTTTGGGTGCATTTGCTTGTGTGTGTTATTTGTACAGTTAAGTGACAGCACATGGGTGGGGGATTTCCTAACCACAGACCACAAAAAGGTCACAAGAAAAAAAACATGGCATTGATGATAAGCACAGGTCATAGCTTGACATAAATGTCAGTTATGGAAAAAAATGCACTGCATTATTTCAGATTGAAAGAATTTTCCCCCAAATTTGTCACTTCATTAAAACAGACATAGATGTTAAAGACTAAGTCTGACTGAACTACTAATCAAAAATGGACACAACTTGTGGAAGAAACAATTTTAAACAGGACAAATGTAATTGGGGCCTTGGACATCCAGCTTTCTGTCAACAGAGTTGTTTGTTGTGGTTTGCAGATGTTGATGAGTGCCAGGTCCACACCAGGATGTGCCACTACGAATGTCAGAACACGATGGGGTCCTTCACCTGCTCCTGCCCACCAGGCTACACACTGGGGAGTGATGGCAGGACATGTAACGGCAAGTACTGATATTTAGTTCTATAGACAGGCACTGAAGAGCATGAGACTTTGGTTTCTACATAACTGTTTTGACCATTGTCAGTATTGTCAGTTATGGATGGCACTTTAAGTACCAAGGACTACACTTTCAGTACCAAGGACTATACTTTCAGTACCAAGGACTACACTTTCAGTACCAAGGATTACACTTTCAGTACCAAGGACTGCACTTTCAGTACCAAGGACTACACTTTCAGTACCAAGGACTACACTTTCAGTACCAAAGATTACACTTTCAGTACCAGGACTCACCCTTGCACTTTCAGTGCTAAGCACTACTTCAGGGCAAGCATGTTGTTTTGGCCATATGTTCTACCCTGTACAATTGTTGTGCCATTAAGTTCATATATCATTATATGTTTCCTTGTGAGTCAAAAAGGAATGCCTTGTCTTACATTTGTACTGGATGGGTTTCAGATACGAATCAGGTTTTCAGGGCTTTGCACCTTCATTTTAACTGACACCACATGTATTGAAGATATCGCTCAGTAGGATATATTTACTGTATCTCTCATTTGACAGATATCAATGAGTGTGAACTTGGTGGAAATGGATGCCAACACAGCTGCCAGAACACCATAGGCAGCTACAAGTGTGTGTGCAGAGATGGCTACAGCATAGACCCCAACGGACAGTGTGCCGGTAAGGGTGTGGTCACATACATCATGAAAACCAAGGGCATCCTTGGGGCAGCTGTGCGTGTGTCCTGAAAGTTCAGCCTTGTAATGGGACAGACTACCTTACATTCTGCTATAGCCTGCTTGAAAACACTGTGATGTCAAAATCGTATGGCAACCTACAATGAATGTGACTCCAGTTAACAGCCAGCAGCTTAGTTAATTTCTTATACAAATAAGTTACTAGTTATACTAGCCTGGTTATCACATCTGTCTACATGTTAAATTAGGTGAGGGGACATTTTATTAATTTTTTATTCATTCACATATATATAACGAGTATCAGGCAAAAAGCACAATTGCTTATATAAAGCCTTCTACTCAAGAACATAAATATAAAATGAGTAAAACAGAATAAAGAATTGGTGACATTACAGTGATTGTTGTGTTTTCCAGATGAGAACGAGTGTGGAGCAGACAACCCTTGCTCCCACCAGTGTGTGAACACAGAAGGAGGGTTCCAGTGCCTGTGTCCCAGAGGTCTCAGTCTGCTACCTGATGGAAAGAGATGTGAAGGTCAGACTCTTTTGTGGTTTTGTTTTGAAAGTGTTTGCAGAGATTTTATAACTCTGCAAACATGTTTCCCTTGTATGTCATACTCTTGTACAAAGTTGTTTTGACTGCAAATATGAGACAGTTGATGATTAGTTTGCTGCAAAAAAGCTTCATGCAGTTCCTGGTGCAAATGCTTTGATAAATATTTTGCATCTTGTTTCAGCATTCTGTTTTCATGTATAGTGACAATGTTGTTTGCTGTTCTGTCAGATCGTGATGAATGTGCCCAGCCCAGCAGAGGTGGCTGTCATCACAGCTGTGTGAACACACATGGCAGTTACTACTGTGCCTGTAACCCTGGATACAGGCTCATGCCCGACAGGAGGAGGTGTCAAGGTTAGTAATAATGACACAGACCTGCCAGGATTGACATAACAGGTAAATCAAAAGGAAATGGGTGTAAAGTTCCTTTATCACAGGTACAACACTGGGGCCTGCTAGGAATTAGAACCCAGAACCTTGAGATTCAACAACCCTAACCACAAGACCACATGGCACCTACAAAATGTAACTTGCTGTACTTCTCTGCCCTACAGCCACAGACAGCGGTACTGGCTGCCCAGAAGTCTCCATCCCCTGCCCCATGCAATGTCCTCAAGGCTTCAGGCCAGACTCCACTGGAATCAACTGTGTAGGTGAGGTGACAGACTCTCTTCAGTCTTCATGCAAAGTCAATAAAATCAATATATCCCTACCTTGATGTATTCAGCATGCAAAGGTCTAACTTGGGGGCTGTGGGAAAATTTCCTTGGGGCATGTTGGCCCTGGAGCTGAAGAGCTGGCCTGTCTAGGCCCTGGAAAGTCTGGCATCCTGGCGACAGTTATCCTGGATTTATCCAAACTGTACTGTTTGTCTCCTTCTGACAGACATCGACGAGTGCCAAGTGCTCCAGACATGTGGTTACTGCAGCGGCTACAGGAAGTGCAGCCATACCTGTGTGAACACTGCCGGCAGCTTCTACTGCTCCTGCCCACCCAGCCTCACCCTGCACCCTGATGGACGCACCTGTGTACCAGGTTGAAAAAGTACTACCCACTTGTACAAGTGGCGCTAGCTGTGTGGGAACAATGTGGCTCAAAGGCTGCTTTCAACTATACTTTTAGATATTAAGTGGAACTAGCATTTCTGGTATCAAGTGCCAAGTGGAAAGCTTTCTGTCATTTTGGACTAATGATGTGTGATAGTCACAGGTCAAATTATTAAATGTAAGGGATGACATGCCCAAGGAAGAGTTATTGATGTACAGTTTGAAATTGAAGTGTTGGAAAGAAGATTTCATGACTTGTGAAAAAAAAGGAAACATTATTCCTTTTTGCATGGTGTGTTGCACAATCATGTCTGTGAATTGTGACTGATATAAGAAGATGATGTTGTATGAGTTGCGACAGTGATGTGTTCTCCCTCCAGTGTCGCCACAGCCCACCTGTGACAGGACGTGTTTGAACGGCGGGACCTGTCGTGTGTCGGGCGGCTGTTACACCAGCTGTGTCATCTCCTACTGCGAATGTCCTGACGGTTTCACTGGCCTGAACTGTGAGATAGGTAATACATTTGTAACTGCCAACATTGAATTTAAAGAGATCTACTTATGCAGCAAGTCAACATGCAGGCAAACACAAACAGATGTAAAGAAACCAAAAACAATTACCATCTTCATGAACTGAGTTAAAAAATCAATACAGTTTAGAGAAAACGCAGTGACAGCTCCCATTGATGCATAATGTTGTTAATATACTGAATCAGATATGATAATCTAAGTCTTTCTTGTATTAGGAGCTGGTGGGTGCAGCCCACCATGTGCAAATGGAGGCAGTTGTGTGGAGAAGGAGTGTGTGTGTCCACCTGGGCTCACAGGCAAAACATGTGCTATAGGTGAGATGACTAGCATTGGCTGTGTGCTTTCTACCAGTTTGTAACTTAAATAGAGTGGCTTCATAAAAACATACTTTTGAAAAGCTGTTTAAAATACAATGTGATATCTAATACAATTACCTGTAATCACAATGATTATGCAGTGTTTGCCCCTATACTTTTGCAAACCAGTGCTGTGGAAAACTGAAAATCTGTGAATGAGGTGAAGGCAAGATGAAAATGGTCTGACTTCCTTCGTTCTGCAGATATAAATGAATGCCAGACAAATGTGACTGAATGTGCCCATCGCTGTCAGAACACCTTCGGCAGCTTTCAGTGTCTCTGTCCTCCCGACTCCACTCTCAATGCAGATGGCAAGACATGCAAAGGTAAGCATGCTTAACTCACAGTTGAAAATACATGATAATGTATTAATGGTGAAAGAAAACATCACCTCAGCTGTGAAATGATTCACACCTCATTGACCAATGATCAGTTTTTGAGACTTGATTCTGTCTTGAACATTCTTTTTTCAGAGATTGGCTGTTTCCCAGCTTGTATGAGTGGAGGGAGTTGTGTGAACAACAAGTGTGTTTGTCCAACAGGACTGAATGGACCAACCTGTCAACAAGGTCAGATTTGTCTTCATATTACTTTTACCCTAAAATTCTGTAATTTGAATGTTGTCTGTTTCCTTGCTGCCAGTGTAGACTTAAGTTAGCCTACAACCATTTGATTTTACAGTACCTCATGTTGTTTTGTTTCACAGATGTGAACGAGTGCTTGGAGAAGAATGGCGGATGTGATGATATCTGTAGAAACACCTTTGGCAGCTACCACTGTTTCTGTAAACCAGGAACTACCCTCAACCCTGATGGCAAAACCTGCTCTGGTGAATATGAAAAATGGTGTTAACTGTCTGATCTAAACAGCTGAGTTAAATCAAAGTTTTAAGCTCCTGAATGATATAATGCAGATATGTCAGCAGACAAAGTCGATGAATCGATGAAGTCCAAGACTGTGATCTCTATAATCTATTTCCTGTCGCTCCCATCTCTGGTTATAACTGTACCACCTCTGAACTCTTTCCTATTTATCCTTAAATTTCCATTTCGTATAGATGGCGCCTGCCAGCCTGCTTGTGAAAATGGAGCCACCTGTGAGAATGGCATTTGCCAGTGTAAAGAAGGGTTCATGGGGCCTTCATGTGCCATTGGTGAGTACATAATGTACTACATGTAGTAGCTATAAGTGTGTCTTTCACAAATTGGACTAATCAATGATGTAAATTGGGCACAAAAAGTTGAATTTGGGATATTGTTTCAAATGGAAAGAATAAGTTTTCCAGCGATGTCAAACACAGTTAAGAGATACACAACGTGTATGACTGATCAAATTGAAATTTTCAAAATCTGACATTTTTGCATTTTTAACAAATGTTTCATGTTTTGCCCCAGATATTGATGAGTGTGGCCTTGAGATTGAGTCCTACAGAACATGTGACCAGGATTGTGTCAACACTGTTGGCAGCTACTACTGCACCTGTGTCTTCGGATACGAACTTCAGGAAGATGGAAGGTCTTGCAGAGGCAAGTTCTTCCAACCTTAGTGCAACGCTGCACTTCTTACTTCAGGGAACAGCAGTATTGTTTTGGGTGGCAGAGCTCTTGCTTTGTGTATCTGTTCATCCAGACTCCAGCAGGATACATGTGAAAATCCAGGAAGCAGAGAGTTGAATATTTCTTGGAAGTCTTGAAATATACAATAATTTTTACTCAAAACCTTTGAGTTGTTGTCATCTCTAGAGGGAAATGTATTATTCAGTAAGTGTACATATGTTGCATTTTGGTGTTTACTGTCTCTCTGGTTATTTTTCTTACTAGAGAGTGGCTGTGATCCTGCCTGTGAAAATGGAGGCAGCTGTCAGTTTGGGCAGTGTTTCTGTCTACCAGGCTACTCTGGACCCACCTGTAGTTCTGGTATGTCCCACCTGTCTCTCTGGTGTGCCACATCTGTAGTAATGTGACACCTGTCTCTCTGGTATGTCTCACCTGTAACTCTGCTCTATCCCATCTGTTTGAAGTATGACATTAATTTATTCTTGCTTCACAGAGGCACCCTGTGAGCCTACCTGTGAGAATGGAGGCACCTGTAAGGCAGGACAGTGTGTCTGTCCACCAGGCTACCTGGGACCCAGCTGTGCTATAGGTTTGTTTACTTTGCATACGGTTGTTGTATTTGTGAAAAATGTAAGGTCAAGAACACTTGCCTGTCATATTTTTCGGTCTTCCTAAATTCTGAGAGTCGTAGACTAGTAGAAACAAAACAAATATTTGTCATACAGCTAAAGGGATATCCTTCCTTTCCATATACAGTCCTAGTATTTCTATATTCATTCACAGTAGTGTCAGTGTGGTCATGTTCAGCATTAAGGATAGGGACAGTAGTGTTAGTGTGGGCATGTTCAGCACTGAGGACAGGGACAGTAGTGTTAGTGTGGGCATGTTCAGCACCAGGGACAGTAGTGTTAGTGTGGGCATGTTCAGCATTAAGGACAGGGACAGTAGTGTTAGTGTGAGCATGTTCAGCACCAAGGACAGGGACAGTAGTGTTAGTGTGGTCATGTTCAGCATTAAGGATAGGGACAGTAGTGTTAGTGTGGGCATGTTCAGCACCAAGGACAGGGACAGTAGTGTTAGTGTGGTCATGTTCAGCACTTAGGACAGGGACAGTAGTGTTAGTGTGGGCATGTTCAGCACCAAGGACAAGGGCAGTAGTGTCAGTGTGGGCATGTTCAGCATTAAGGACAAGGGCAGTAGTGTTAGTGTGGGCATGTTCAGACCTAAGGACAGGGACAGTAGTGTTAGTGTGGGCATGTTCAGCACCAAGGACAGGGATAGTGATGTCAGTGTAGGCATGTTCAGCACCAGGGACAGTGGTGTTAGTGTGTGCATGCTCAACAATTTGGCTTTAGTCTCCCACAGCCAGTTGCTAGGCTTGAGACCTTAAGTAAACAGTATGAGGACAGCATAACAAACACACTTGATTTTGGCTTTCAGAGGCACCCTGTGAGCCTACCTGTGAGAATGGAGGCACCTGTAAGGCTGGACAGTGTGTCTGTCCACCAGGCTATCTGGGACCCAGCTGTGCTCTAGGTATGTGGTTAAGACATTCACTAATCTACAGCTACTAACATTACTCCCAGATTGTTCATATTAGAGGTTACCAACAGCCAAACGTGAAGCTTTGGACAAGAATGTCATCTATATTATTATGGTTAGATGCATCTTAACTGACATTGTTGTTATTGTTCAACCTTGAAAAACTTTCAATTGAGGTCATACAATACAGAGCAAGTATGTTATATAAAAATCATAGCATGTTGAAATACAAATTGAAAGAGTAGAAACATCAAGTTCTTTTACTGTTACAATGACTAAAGTTATACATAATTTGTACATCATCAACCATTTAACATGGTAGAGTCTGCCTGTGAGCCACCCTGTGAGAATGGGGCCATTTGCCAGGCAGGCCAGTGCCTCTGTCCACCTGGATACCTGGGAGAGACCTGTGCCATTGGTGAGGCCAATATAAGAGAAATCGCTTTTAGCAGTATGTGAGACGTTTTACTAACGGATCCAGGTGTTTCAATGTCTTGAAAGCAACTAAGTTGATTTAAGCCTTGGCACACATATTAGAATTTTATCAACCGTTCCCAATTTTGTTAGCCTGTGTGACTTTTAGGTACATTTCATTTCCAAGTAAACAAAACTAAAGCTCCAGCTTTGTTGTTTTGTCATAATTTGTTACCCCTTAACTTAGTCATAATGCATTGGATTTTGTGCAGGGTTGTATTTGTTGGTAGTTCATGCTCCATAAAATGATTGAGAAAACTTGGATAATTGTTTTTAGGCAAAATATCCTGATCAAGACTGTAACCCAAAAAAACTTTCAGCATATGCAACTGCTTGAAGTTAAACTATGTGAAAATTATGCCCCTTTTATTTGATTCTGCAAGACAGTGTTTTGGTGACAATTATGCAATATTTCAGAGGCACCCTGTGAACCTACCTGTGAGAATGGAGGCACGTGTAAGGCTGGCGAATGCCTGTGCCCACCAGGCTACCTGGGCCCTAGCTGTGCTATTGGTTGGTAAACTTAGATCAACTTGGGATTTAATATAACAAAATGAAATGCTCCTTCAAGTTGAAAAAATGGGATGCCACTCACCATATAATGTTGGTCAGTGGTCTGGAACTTAGCAGAAAACGTCAATGTGATACATGTACTTACAAAAGGCTGCAAGATACAGCTCAATAAAGTATGCAGAGACATTTACTTTTACAGCTCTTAGAATTTGTTGTATAAGAGATTTTTTCTCCAGTTTTGAATGGACTACTATTCATCATTTACATCTACAGAGGCACCCTGTGAACCTACCTGTGAGAATGGAGGCACCTGTAAGGCTGGACAGTGTGTCTGTCCACCAGGCTACCTGGGGCGTAGTTGTGCCATTGGTGGGCAAATGTTCTGTCAAATTAATGCATAATGCTTTGTTGGTTCTATGTTGATTGAATTTTACCATCATTGTTGAATATGATCAGAAAATGTTGTTTCTGTTTTCTTATTGATGATAATTTAGGTTTACTTTATCAATATCTTGTATGCTAACTCCTCATCTTACATGTACTTCAGAGGCACCCTGTGAGCCTGCCTGTGAGAATGGAGGCACCTGTAAGGCTGGACAGTGTGTCTGTCCACCAGGCTATCTTGGGAATAATTGTGCCATTGGTGGGCCAAAGTTCTCTTCTTGCTTCCATTACATAATGCTTTCTTGCTTTGAATGCTGAAATTGCAGACAACTTCATTTCCATGTGTCCATCAAAGTGTAATGCTCCTGGCTTGCTTGTGCTTGGTAGGGGTAATACTATCCCTTAGGGTTTTCACCTTCTTGCATGCTATTGATAAAGGTTCCAGTCCTTTAGTGGGGATGTTAAGGCCCCCATAATTGAGGAGCTAGCTATAGAGCCACACCTTAGGCATGTTTAGTCTACACAAAATACTCATCAACTTGAGTAGGGATATATCAAGCAGTCTGGTGCTATGCTGCTTAAGCATTTTTGTTTTCATCTAGCTTCTACAAAATTAGATTTCATTTTCATTTCTTAGTAACACAGCACCTTCATGTGTTTGGTATATGTATGACCTTTATTGTTGTTTCTCAGAGATGGCCTGTGAACCTACCTGTGAGAATGGAGGCACCTGTAAGGCTGGACAGTGTGTCTGTCCACCAGGCTACCTGGGGTCAAGCTGCTCTATTGGTGTGTTTAATATGTTTTGAAGTAAATCCAGGCAAATCATTTACTTCCGCTAATACTAAATATGCCTTGTTAGCAGTATACTAGACATTAATGTGCAAAAGGTACATTGTACATCAGTGTCAAAGAAAGGTTTTTTGAGAAATAAAGAACACATCCAGAACGGAATGACAAGTTCTTAGTGTTGAGCATTAAGTAGTACACCAAAACATCAGTTCTGTCTTTCTTCAGAGGCACCCTGTGAGCCT
>NW_017803932.1:2084252-2086860 GCF_001625305.1 Branchiostoma belcheri | reverse complement strand
GACCTTATCAAAGGCCTTGGAAATGTCAAGGGCAACAAGTCTAGATTCTCCACAGGCATTGAGAGCCCTATACACCTTCTCAGAGATGACAGTGAGAAGATCAGCCGTTGACCTACCAGATCGAAAACCGTACTGAGAGTCAGAGAGCAGGCCGGCGGACTCAAGATGCTTCATCAATGCATTGTTGAGCAAAGTTTCGAAAACCTTGCTGATGACTGGTAAAATGCTTATGGGTCTGTAATTACTAGGACTAGATCTTTCACCGGCATTTTTGAACACAGGAATAACTGATGGAAATTTCCAGGTGGAGGGAAAGGAGGATTCTGTCATACATTTCCGATAGAGTTTAGCAAGAACTGGTGATAGTTCAGGTGAACACTTTTGCAGTACAATGACAGGAATGCCATCGGGACCGTGGATTTAGAAGGATCGAGATTAGCGATTATGTGGAGACTTTGGAAGTAGTTATTGAACAGTTCTCTAGACAGCGCTCAGTTCTTGTAAGAATTTCTGGTGGTGTATGACCAGCGTCATCGAGAGTTGAGTTCCTGCTAAGAGCTCAGCAAACAGCTCGGTCTTTATCTTTGGAGGATGTAATAACTTCGGCCCGTTGAAAGGGGAGGTATTGAAGATTTCCCATCACTCCGAATACTATTAATAATGCGCCAAAAGTCTCGAGAGCCAACTTGTTGTGATGCGACGCGTATCTTGCGTTCTTTGTTGGTACTCAGATTTAGCTTTACGAATGACAGATTTACAGTGGTTGCGGGCTTTGGTAAAGAGCAGTTTATTTGCGTTGGATTGATCGCGTTGAAATTGATGGAAGTAATGATTGCGATGTGCAATGGCTGCTGCACAAGCAGGGGAGAACCATGGGGATGAGTGAGGCTTCATCTGATATTTTCTAGATGGCACGAATGCATCAATGCCAGCCTGCAGCCAAGAGGTAACCTCTTCAGCGCAGGCTTCCGCCTCTTTGGAAAATACTTCGGACCAAGGAATGTCTCTAAGTAAGTCACGGAAGCTATCCCAATCAGCGCTGTTGTAACGGTAGCATGTTCTGTGATAGGGTGATTCTCGAGCTTCCTTACAGTTCAAGGAAATCTCAGCAGATATAAGTGCATGATCAGAGTTACCCAGAGGTGAATGTTGACTGATTTTGCAGATGTTCTGGTTTGAGGTCAGAAACAAATCAAGAAGAGACTGCGAAGCTGACTGATCCCTCTGATCGGGGAAGCGAGTTGGGAAATCCACGAGCTGTGTCAGGGAATGTGAGAGAGCAAAATTATAGGTTTCGATACCGGCAGTGTTTGTACCTTTTGAATATGGCAGCCAGTCTTTGTGGTGGACGTTGAAGTCACCAAAGACAAATATGTTCGCAGAATTGTACGACGAAAGTGCCTTATCGATTGAATCAGAGATGGATCGAAGAATTGTGCAATCCTGTGATGATGGCGAGCGATAGAGAAAATATAAGAAGCTGGTGGAGTGTAGGAGCGACAGTCTAAAGCACATGAACGCTGAATGTGGATGTGAATGTGAATGCTTGCTTTGAATGCTGAAATCCAGGCAAACCATGTCCTGCAGCTAATTGTAAAGATGCCTTGCTTTCAATGTGCTAGATGCTGGTGGCTAGAAGGTACATCAGAATCAAGAAATAAAGGTGTTTTGATAAATCACAAGAAAATAAAACTGACCAAGAAGTTCGTAGCGCTGAGCATTAAGTAGTGTACCAAATAAAGATCTACATTTAATTCCCCATCTGCCTTCAGAGGCGCCCTGTGAACCTTCCTGTGAGAATGGAGGCACCTGTAAGGCTGGACAGTGTGTCTGTCCACCAGGCTACCTGGGGTCAAGCTGTGCTATAGGTGTGTGGTTCAGACATGTCACTGATCTATAGATTCTGTGACTAACAGGAATTTTTCAATGATAAGTATGATAGAAGGAGTCAGATGTAATTGGCCTATAACTTATAGAATTGAGTAACTTGCAGCTGAAGAACAATGACATGGGACTTTGTGTTTCCCTATGGCTTGTACACTAACTCCCTATCTGCCTTCAGAGGCGCCCTGTGAGCCTACCTGTGAGAATGGAGGCACCTGTGTGGCTGGTCAGTGCCTGTGTCCACTGGGGTACCTGGGGCCCAGCTGTGCTGTTGGTAGGTCATGTCATGATGTTGTCACAAAATACTTAAGGTAGGCAGCTCCTTGGTCTTGTTGTGAAAGAGGTCTGAATTTTCAATGGACAGCTACACATGTATTTATTATGTGCATCTACAGAGGCACCCTGTGAGCCTTCCTGTGAGAATGGAGGCACCTGTAAGGCTGGACAGTGCGTCTGTCCACCAGGCTACCTGGGGAGTAGTTGTGCCATTGGTGGGCAAAATTCCTTTTCTCCTGTTGCTTCCAGTTTATAATGCTTTCTTGCTTTGAATGCTGAAATCCAGGCATATCGTGTCCTGCAGCTAATTGTAAAGATGCATGCCTTGCTTTCAATGTGCTAGATGCTGTCTGAATGTTTCTGAATCAAGAAAAGGTGTTTTGATATATCAAAAACTGAAAACAAAAACTGACCAAGAAGTTCTTTAATAGTGCTGAGCATTAAGTGG
>NW_017803932.1:2049828-2084232 GCF_001625305.1 Branchiostoma belcheri | reverse complement strand
GGAGGCACCTGTAAGGCTGGACAGTGTGTCTGTCCACCAGGCTACCTGGGGTTCAAGCTGCTCTATTGGTGTGTTTAATATGTTTTGAAGTAAATCCAGGCAAATCATTTACTTCCGCTAATACTAAATATGCCTTGTTAGCAGTATACTAGACATTAATGTGCAAAAGGTACATTGTACATCAGTGTCAAAGAAAGGTTTTTTGAGAAATAAAGAACACATCCAGAACGGAATGACAAGTTCTTAGTGTTGAGCATTAAGTAGTACACCAAAACATCAGTTCTGTCTTTCTTCAGAGGCACCCTGTGAGCCTACTTGTGAGAATGGAGGCACCTGTAAGGCTGGACAGTGTGTCTGTCCACCAGGATACCTGGGGCCCACCTGTGCTATAGGTGTGTGGTTAAAGACATATCACTGAACTACAGCTTCTGTGACTTACAGGGGTTTTGTAATGATAGGTATGATCATGATAGATGGAGTTACATGTAATTGGCCTGTAACTGCATGAGTAACTGAGTAACTTGCAGCTGAAGAAGAATGGCATGGGACTTTGTGTTTCCCTATGGCTTGTACACTAACTCCCCATCTGCCTTCAGAGGCGCCCTGTGAGCCTACCTGTGAGAATGGAGGCACCTGTGTGGCTGGTCAGTGCCTGTGTCCACTGGGGTACCTGGGGCCCAGCTGTGCTGTTGGTAGGTCATGTTATGACCTTGTCACAGGCTACCAGGCAGCTCCATGAACTTATTTTGAAGAGGTTTTTCTTATCTAATATTAAGTGGACCCCTAATTATTATGTACATATACATTTGCAGAGGCACCCTGTGAGCCTACCTGTGAGAATGGAGGCATCTGTAAGGCTGGACAGTGCGTCTGTCCACCAGGGTACCTGGGGAGTAGTTGTGCCATTGGTGGGCAAATGTTCTTGTCTTCTTGCTTCTGGCTTCTAATGCTTTCTTGCTTAGAATGCTGAAATCCAGGCAAACCAAGTCCTGCAGCTAATTGTAAAGATGCCTTGCTTTCAATGTGCTAGATGCTGGTGGCTAGAAGGTACATCGGAATCAAGAAATAAAGGTGTTTTGATAAATCACAAGAAAATAAAACTGACCAAGAAGTTCATAGCGCTGAGCATTAAGTAGTGTACCAAATAAAGATCTACATTTAACTCCCCATCTGCCTTCAGAGGCGCCCTGTGAGCCTACCTGTGAGAATGGAGGCACCTGTGTGGCTGGTCAGTGTCTGTGTCCACTGGGGTACCTGGGGCCCAGCTGTGCTGTTGGTAGGTCATGTCATGATCTTGTCACAAAATACTTAAGGCAGGCAGCTCCTTGGTCTTGTTGTGAAAGAGGTCTGAATTTTCAATGGACAGCTACACATGTATTTATTATGTGCATCTGCAGAGGCACCCTGTGAACCTGCCTGTGAGAATGGAGGCACCTGTAAGGCTGGACAGTGCCTGTGTCCACCAGGCTACCTGGGGAGTAGTTGTGCCATTGGTGGGCAAAATTCCTTTTCTCCTGTTGCTTCCAGCTTATAATGCTTTCTTGCTTTTAATGCTGAAATCCAGGCATATCGTGTCCTGCAGCTAATTGTAAAGATGCATGCCCTGCTTTCAATGTGCTAGATGCTGTCTGAATGTTTCTGAATCAAGAAAAGGTGTTTTGATATACCAAAAACTGAAAACAAAAACTGACCAAGAAGTTCTTTAATAGTGCTGAGCATTAAGTGGTGTACTGAAAAATCTGTCTTACTTCAGAAGCGCCCTGTGAGCCTACCTGTGAGAATGGAGGCACATGTAAGGCTGGTCAGTGTGTCTGTCCACCAGGCTACCTGGGGCCCAGCTGTGCTATAGGTGTGTGGTTAAAGACATATCACTGAACTACAGCTTCTCTGATTGCTATTATACTAATGTTAACTTTGATAGATGGAAGCATTATCAGACCAGCATGTATAGCGATTTTATAAATTCAATATCTTTGCTGATAAGAGCAACTTGACTTTGATAAGTACAGGCTGGATGACATGGTTCTAATAAGGTTACTTTTCTAAGTTGGTAATACTATAACTACATGTACTAACTCCCCATCTTCTGTCAGAGGCACCCTGTGAGCCTGCCTGTGAGAATGGAGGCACCTGTAAGGCTGGACAGTGCCTGTGTCCACCAGGCTATCTAGGGAGTAGTTGTGCCATTGGTGGGCAAAATCCTCTTATTCTTGCTTTAATGCATTATGCTTTCTTGCTGCTCATGCCAAAATTAGACACTCAGGCAGTTAACTTCATTTGCATGTATTTAGCCATGGCCAATACATCGTGCTTGGTTTCCCTTGTTTGCTTGTTACGTTAGTGGGGATCACAGTCCTTTGTAGGGGATGTTGAGGAAAAGGTCCCATATTTAAGAAGCTAGACCCCACCACAGTTACTTAAAGATAAATTTATAAAGTAGATAAAGTAGACTCTGAGTAACACCCATTTGTCCAGTCTCATGCAGCTTACTTTTTGCATAGCATTGTTACACTGATGTGTTTATGAAATACAATTATTGTACAAAATGCATTGAATTGAATTCCTTAAAGTTAATGTTTCTTGAGTGTCACAATAGAACACAAAACATTCTCTTAAATCAGTCATGTTTGGTACATGACATTATTGATGCTTCACAGAGGCACCCTGTGAGCCTACCTGTGAGAATGGAGGCACCTGTAAGGCTGGACAGTGTGTCTGTCCACCAGGCTACCTGGGACCCAGCTGTTCTGATGGTGTGTGATTTAAATCATATCAAATCATGCACTGCAGCTAATAGTAAAGATGCCTTGCTGGCAATACACTAGACGATGGTGTTCAAGATATCTCATCTGACAGTATGAAAAAAGTGACTTTTTTTAGTGCTGAGCATTTGTGTACTACTGAAACATTTTCTGTCTTTATTCAGAGGCGCCCTGTGAGCCTACCTGTGAGAATGGAGGCACCTGTGTGGCTGGTCAGTGCCTGTGTCCACTGGGGTACCTGGGGCCCAGCTGTGCTGTTGGTAGGGAAAGTTCCTCTGCTGCTTCCAGCTTCTAATGCTTTCTTGCTCTGAATGCTGAAATCCAGGCATATCATGTCCTGCAGCAGTAAACAAGATGCCTTAATGTGCTAGATGCTGATGGCTAGAAGTTATATCTGAATCAAGGAGAGTTGTTTTGATGAGTCACAAGAAAACAAAAAATGATCCAGACGTTCTTAGCAATGAGCATTAAGTAGTGTACCAAAAGATATTCTGTCTTACTTCAGAGGCGCCCTGTGAGCCTACCTGTGAGAATGGAGGCACATGTAAGGCTGGACAGTGTGTCTGTCCACCAGGCTATCTGGGGCCCACCTGTGCTATAGGTGTGTGGTTCAGACATGTCACTGATCTATAGATTCTGTGACTAACAGGGATTTTTTAATTATTATAAGTATGATAGAACTTATTGAGTTACTGTTACATGTAATTGGACTAAAACTTATAGAACTGAGTAATTTGCAGCTGAAGAAGAATGACATGAGTTTCCCTATGGCTTGTACACTAACTCCCCATCTGCCTTCAGAGGCACCCTGTGAGCCTACCTGTGAGAATGGAGGCACCTGTGTGGCTGGTCAGTGCCTGTGTCCACTGGGGTACCTGGGGCCCAGCTGTGCTGTTGGTAGGTCATGCTATGACCTTGTCACAAACTATTCAAGACAGGCAGCTCCGCGAACTTGTTAAGAGTTTTTTATCCAATATTGAATGGACTAATCTGCAGAGGCACCCTGTGAACCTAGCTGTGAGAATGGAGGCACCTGTAAGCCTGGACAGTGCATCTGTCCACCAGGCTCCCTGCTGCTTCCTGCTTATAAATACAATGCTTTCTTGCTTCGAATGCTAAAATGTGCATATAATGTGTTCAGCAAAATATAATGCTTGGTTCTCTCTAGTTTGCTTGCTACTGGTAGGGGTTACTGCCCTTCAGGTCAAGTTAAGTCAAAGGAAGCTGGAGACAGACCTGGTTTCCACCTTCTTGCAAAGGTTACAGTCCTTGTGTAGGGATGTTAAATCATTCATTAAGCCTAAGACCCCACAGTCATTTGTTCATTGGTACATGTATGACAATTTTGTTTCACAGAGGCACCCTGTGAGCCTACCTGTGAGAATGGAGGTACCTGTAAGGCTGGACAGTGTGTCTGTCCACCAGGCTACCTGGGGCGTAGTTGTGCCATTGGTGGGCAAAGTTCTTCTTTTCTTGCTTCCAGCTTATAAAATAATGCTTTCTTGCTTTGAATGCTGAAATCCAGGCAAATGCTGCAGCTACGTGTAATGTTAAATATTCGTCATGCTTTTAAGGTGCTAGATGCTGATGGGTGGGTAGAAGGCACAGCAGTATAAAAATGAGTGTTTGGAGAAATTACCAACAAAGCAAAAACTGATGAAGTTCTTAGTACTATATATCATTGTACAAACATTTTCTGTCTTCTTTCAGAGGCGCCATGTGAGCCAACTTGTGAGAATGGAGGCACCTGTAAGGCTGGGCAATGCGTCTGTCCACCTGGCTATCTGGGGCCCAGCTGTGCTATAGGTCTGTTGTTCAGACATAATACTGGTAGCTTCTGTGACTAACCCATGATTGGAAGGGGTGTTTGGCCCATAACTAAAATAACTGTCAGTTAGTATATAGCTGATATAGGATACCATGGTCTTTTCAGTCTACTTTCCCTATATCTTGACTGAAAACTAACTGCCCGTCTGTCTTCAGAGGCGCCCTGTGAGCCTACCTGTGAGAATGGAGGCACCTGTGTGGCTGGTCAGTGCCTGTGTCCACTGGGGTACCTGGGGCCCAGCTGTGCTGTTGGTAGGTCATGTCATGACCTTGTCACAAAGTATTTAAGGCATTTCTGTGAAATTGTTCAAAGTGTATGAGGTTTTCCTCCATTTTTGACTGGACTGCTATGTACTATGTTATTCTTCAGAGGCGCCCTGTGAGCCTGCCTGTGAGAATGGAGGCACCTGTAAGGCTGGACAGTGCGTCTGTCCACCAGGCTACCTGGGGCGTAGTTGTGCCATTGGTGGGCAAAAGTTTTGTTTCCTATTAATTATGCATTATGCTTTCTTGCTTCTAAGTCATGCGTCCTGCTGGGTTTCCCTTGACTTGCTTGCTGCTGGACGGGTTTAAGTCTTTCAGAGAAAATGTTTCTTGTCTTAAAGTCCTGTGTCAGGTTCAAGTGTAACCTAATATTAATTATTGCTTCACAGAGATGGCCTGTGAGCCTACCTGTGAGAATGGAGGCACCTGTAAGGCTGGACAGTGTGTCTGTCCACCAGGCTATCTGGGGCCCAGCTGTGCTATAGGTGTGTGGTTCAGGCCTTTCACTGATTAATGGCTCCTGTCACTAACAGTGATTGTTCATGATGAGGTTGATGAAATATGTCATCTGGCTGATAACTAAGATAACTGTAACTTGTGTCAGTCTCACTCTGAAGAAGGTTGTCATAGCCCTAGGGCTACTAGCTTGTAAGTTTTGTACAGTCACTAATTCCTCATCTGCCTACAGAGGCGCCCTGTGAGCCTACTTGTGAGAATGGAGGCACCTGTAAGGCTGGACAGTGTGTCTGTCCACCAGGATACCTGGGACCCAGCTGCTCTCTAGGTGTGTTATTGTATGTTCACTCTTGGCATAGTCTATAATAACATCATCTCGTAGAATCCAATGCCTGGCTTAAGATATTGGCCAAGGCAATGCTACATTTGTGCACTGCACTGTTATCCATTGTAGAAGGTATTATGCTTTACCTGAACAGGAGAGGATGGCTGCTAAGTTACCATATACATATACTACCATTTACATTTTGTACTTATCCTTATCCTTTAGCACACTGAAGTTTAAGCCATTTAGCTACCAATTCTTTATTGGTTATGGTGTATAATTAGGAAGTGAGATGAAGGTTTATGGGCAAAAACAACATAATTATGTATGGTTTATTAAATTCATACCAACAAGTTATAAATTACAAACTGTTTTTACATGTACTATCATCTGATATTAAGAGGCACCCTGTGAGCCTGCCTGTGAGAATGGTGGCCTCTGTGTGGCAGGGATTTGCCTCTGTCCACCAGGGTACTTGGGACCTAGTTGTGCTATAGGTGGGTGTGGGTAATTCATTTGTGCAGTAACTGTCCATACATGTGTACTTACCAGTGTCTTAGTTGGCTTTCATGAGATGGTTATAGTTTATGATCAAATGGCCAACAAATGGATGATAAAGAGATGTCCACACTGAGATGTAATTACAAACATTTTTTCTTGACTGTATACTAAATCCCCATCTGCCTTCAGAGGCGCCCTGTGAGCCTACCTGTGAGAATGGAGGCACCTGTGTGGCTGGTCAGTGCCTGTGTCCACTGGGGTACCTGGGGCCCAGCTGTGCTGTTGGTAGGTCATGTCATGACCTTGTCACAAACTATTCAAGGCAGGCAGTTCTGTGAACTTGTTGTGAAGAGTTCTTTTATCCAATATTGAATGGACTCCTCATTATGTGCATCTACAGAGGCACCCTGTGAGCCTGCCTGTGAGAATGGAGGCACCTGTAAGGCTGGACAGTGTGTCTGTCCACCAGGGTACCTGGGGAGTAGTTGTGCCATTGGTGGGCAAATGTTCTTGTCTTCTTGCTTCCAGCTTCTAATGCTTTCTTGCTTTGAATGCTGAAATCCAGGAAAACCATATCCTGCAGCTATAACTGTAAAGATGCCCTGCTTTCAATGTGCTAGATGCTGGTGGCTAGAAGGTACATCGGAATCAAGAAATGAAGATGTTTTGATAAAACACAAGAAAACAATACTGACCAAGAAGTTCATAGCGCTGTTTGAACGTTAAGTTGTGTACCAAATAAAGATCATGTAACATGTAACTCCTCATCTTCCTTCAGAGGCGCCCTGTGAGCCTACCTGTGAGAATGGAGGCACCTGTAAGGCTGGGCATTGTCAGACCTGCATGTATAGCTATTAGCATTGCTGATAAGAGTAACTTGACTCTGAAAAGTAAAGGATGACATGTTTCTAATAAGGTTATTTTCTCAGCTGGTAAACTAACTCCCAATCCTCTTTCAGAGGCACCCTGTGAGCCTACCTGTGAGAATGGAGGCACCTGTAAGGCTGGACAGTGTATTTGTCCACCAGGCTACCTGGGGCCCACCTGTGATATAGGTGTGTGGTTCTCACATTGTCTTGTAATAAGATTGAAGGAACAAAGTTCTTTGGTGTATTACTGATTATGTTCAACTTGCCAATTTTTAATGGACTGCCAATGGTTATGTGCATCTGCAGAGGCACCCTGTGAGCCTACCTGTGAGAATGGAGGCACCTGTAAGGCTGGACAGTGTGTCTGTCCACCAGGCTACCTGGGGCCCAGCTGCTCAGAGGGTAGGTGTAGTTGTCATTAAACTTGCCATTTGAATGAGTAATAGTCGGATACTATCCAGACCCTCTTGTCAGTAGCTGTTTAGCCTTAGCGTAGGTACCATCCTTTGTACCAACTATGGAGAATGGCACCTAGGTACCAGCTATGGAGGATGGCACCTAGGCTAGAGTAGTCTGTCCTACTGTCTGTCTGTCTTCAATGTTTGTGCATGTGTTCTGCTCTTCCAGAGGCCCCCTGTGAGCCACCGTGTGAGAATGGTGCCACCTGTAAGGCAGCAGTGTGTTTCTGTCCTCCAGGCTTCCTCGGACCAAGCTGTGAATTTGGTAAGTTGCAGTTTACTGCATTGTCCAATATATTGTAGTCTGTCAGATGATTTTGATGTCGTAGAATTCTCATGCTGCCTGTGCACGTGTTATAACCAACCACTGACAAGCTAGGATCTAAGACAGCCTTTTCCATAACAAGACAGCTGAATTGTGTACATCATAATATTCCTATATAAAACTGTCCCTTTGGGATCATAAGGATGAATTTAACTGGACCCTTTAATGTGATACAAAATAATGATACTTATTTTAGTACAAAGAAATATTTTTCATTGAGAGAAAGAGTTTGATTTTTTATTGCTGCCAAGCTTTATATCTTGTGATATGCAGCTATTCTGATTTGAAAAAAAAAGTTTGTTTGCATCATGATATAAAAAAAGCACCACCTAAAGTCTCATTGTTTTCCAGATATTGATGAATGTGGCGGCATTGGGCTTGAATCAGTCAGCTTGTGTGATCACAACTGTGTCAACACAGTGGGCAGCTACTACTGTACATGTGAGGCTGGCTACCAACTCAGCAATGACAGCAGCAGTTGTGTGGGTAAGACTGTCAGCTGAGACATTCAGTAACTCTATATTGAAATGACCATTCTATGTTGTACTACCAGGTCCAGAGGACCACATTGCAATCAGCCATCTTAGTTACCATCTTGTTTGTCATTGTTGATACCTAGCTATTAAAGGCTCCACACTTCTATAAAATGAATGGTGATGGGCATGTGTTCTGCTACATTTGAACGTATAATGGTCATGTGATCTACTGCTTATATAACTCAATATGTTACCTTCTTGTTTCAGTGACCTTTTCTCCAATGTTGGAAGTCCAACAAAGAGTTAGTAATTTTGTAATGAAGTTCTCTTTCTGTGCAGACATAGATGAGTGTGCAGTCGGAACTGATGAGTGTCACCCCACGGCAAACTGTACCAACACCATCGGGTCCTTCACCTGTTCCTGTAATATTGGACACGTGGGCGATGGCAGGGTGTGCCTGGGTAAGGTCATTACGTCAAGTATTGTTTCAGGTGGATTTGATGTGAGTTTGTGTGTCTGTTTATCCTGACAGAGTAGGTTGACAGCACAGAGATGGGTGGGTAGAGATAGGATGCTAGTAGGATGATGGGATGTCAAAGGGTCAGTTGGGGATTTTCACTTTTCATCCTTTCCGAGAGGATATCCCTAACGAAAGACTAGCCTAATTCGACTGAAGAAATAGGTGCCTTTTCCGAGGGCACAACATTGGGGCCTACCCAGGGATTTGAACCAAAAACCTTCAAATTTTGAGTCTACAACCTTAACCACAAGACCACCTCGCCACTTTCCATCTCCTCTGCAGACATAGATGAGTGTGACTCAGGAACAGCTGACTGTGATCCTGCTGCCACCTGCACCAACACAGCTGGCTCGTACAGCTGCGACTGTAACGATGGCTATGAAGGAGATGGCAAGACGTGTGTGGGTAAGACACTCAATATTTCACAGCTGTTGCAATTTTAAAATGTACTGAGACCTACATGTATTCCTCCCCAGCATGTGTGGCTATAAATATAATAGGATCCACTAACCTACTGTTTTCGTGACAGCTACCTGCTATCCCCCGTGTGGCCTGGGATCCAGGTGTGTGAATGGGACGTGTCTTTGCCCTCCTGGCTTTGTTGGGGATGCTTGCAATGCAGGTAAGAAACATATCTATCATAACTATCATACACATCAACACTGATCATCATCATCATTACGGGCATCTAGCCTGTACAAAGTTGAATGTCAATTGTATAAGGGACCAAATGTACAAACTGTTGTTTAGCTAAGGGGTGTGACACTCTAATCCAAATATTGCATGCGTCAGACATTCATTGCCAAACTGTGTAAGATGTAGTGGTGTATGAACTGTCCAGTTGAACTGTGAATCCTGATGTTCCTGTTGTGTTGTTGGCAGATGTGGATGAGTGTGTCATGACACCAGGGGTCTGTGAGTTTGAGTGTATGAACACCATAGGCAGCTACAGGTGCGTGTGTCCAGCCGGATTCAGTCTCAACCCAGAAGACCAGTCCACCTGTCTAGGTAAGGAAACAAAAATAACTTTAAGGTTTTCATGTTCATGCTACTCCACTTTTTCTCAACTTAGTTGTCTTTGATCTGCTGTTGTTGATATTTGTTGTTACCCCCCAGACATTGATGAGTGTGAGGAGCCAGTGTGTGCCCAGCAATGTATGAACTCCTACGGCTCCTACAAGTGTAACTGTGACCTTGGCTTTGTCCTGGATGTGGATGGTTTCAATTGCACAGAACTAAAGTGTAAGTTGTGTCATTTCATCATATAGGCCACATGCATCAAGATGTTGTGTTCTTCTCTATACAAATTACCATCAATTGTTTGAATGTATAATAGTGAGTGATCACTAAATGCACATACATGGTGCAATCATGGTATGATCTGCATGTATGAGTCCGGCAAAATTCATCTGTCTTGTTACAGACAAGGTTGTGTTCGATCCTTGTCAGTACTTGGTTCTGACACAGCATTGTTTGAAAATTCTATGGCAAAACATCACAGCAACCTCACTGGTCAGTGCGGCCACATTGTACAGATAACTGTATATCATCTGAAGTCTGACACATTGACAAAACCAAGTTGTTTGCAACATCATCCATTCACAGGTTATATAACTGTCTTTATAAGACAGTCACACAACATAATGGAGAGAGTGAAGAACTGAATACTATGAGATGTAAACTGTGGTTGTATTCTACTTTGTCTGACATCTGTCTGCCCCTCTCAGTGTTCCCCTGCACGTTTGATGGAGTCCTGTATGAGTCAGGGTCGACCTGGCAAGTGGATCAGTGCACTGAATGTTCCTGTAATGTAAGTCTCACGGTCTCTTGGTTGTAAAGGAAATACATGTAACTTGTAACCTTAAATGTTGTGTCAAATGTGCAAGATAACTAAAAGTTATAAGAGCCGGGGTAGAATATATCCTTGAATACATATGATTCTGATTCGTCCATGACTGGCCCATGTTGGAATATTTTGACAGCTTGTTGTTTTTTACCTCCATGTAAACGTATTGTTTAGACTGATTTATTGTTTGACCATTTTCTAACTGTTTCAGGATGGTATCATCTTGTGCAGTGAGTGTCCCACACTTCCCTGTGCGACCACAGAACAGCCTGAGGGAGACTGTTGTCCTCGGTGTAAAGGTAATGACTATGCTTTTCTTTGCTCCTCCCTAAAAGTATCTGAGGCTTTTTTGTCATCGTAAATGGAACTATTTGTCAATGATGCAATCTAACTTTCAACATCTAAAAATGCGTGCTGTAAGACAATAGAGAGAATTTCAAGATGAAATTGATAATCATCAATTTGACCTCCCTCTGTTTGTGGCAGCTTGTATTCAGGATGGGTTGGAGTACCAACACCTTGACTCCTGGTCTCCCATGTTTGACGCCTGTCAGATCTGCACATGTCTGGTAAGGGCCGGTCACATACATCGTATGACAGTTGTCGTATGATTGAAAACCGATGCATTCTTTGAATTGTCCTGCAAAATTCCGTATGTTGATGGACCCGTCAATGTAAAGCAAAGTCGTGAAAATTCTATGACAATTAACATTCTACTAAGTTAGCATAATTCCACCATGTTTACAGCAGTGTCCAGTGATGCCAATCTAGCACACTCTTGATATTTTCCCTGTTACATGTCCATGTTAATAACAAGGACCTTATGCTTCAGCTAAGGTCTTGTACTAGTCTACATGTGAGAGAATCATGATGACATTGGTTCTATGGTTGATGTTTGCATTTTATCTGCCTAGTAGGAGGGTGAGACCCAGTGTGAGCCTGTTGACTGTGACCTACCGTGCACCCACCCTGTAGTGCCCCCTGGTGAGTGCTGTGGGGACTGCACAGGTAAGGCTGTTACACAAACCTAAACATCTTTCCACAACAATTGTACAGTGTACAATGTATGGTGTGGCATCTATTTGATAGTTGGTACTACATGTATGAGTGAGTATAATCTAAAAGTTGGGAAAGTCATATTCTTGTTAGATGCAGTCAGAGGAGCAAATTAAAACTGGAATTAGAATAGGGTGAATTCCAGGCTACTCACAACCCAGCACTGATCTGGGTTGGAAAGTGGTCTACAGCAAAATCATGGCAAAGACCTGAATGTGTGAAGGAGTTGTTAAAAATTGTCTGTTGTTGTTTTTTTCAGATTGTTCTTATGAAGGTTCCATCATACCCAGTGGGACAGTTTTCTTCCAGACTCCCCAGAACTGCTCCCAGTGTCTCTGTATGGTAAGCACTCTGCTTTGCTGATGTTGCTTTTAGTCACTAGATTAAACTTTTGGAGCAATATTCACACTCAAGCTACGAAATGTGTCCTTAATTGAATGTGTTGTAAACATGACTTATACCTCCATGGTTGATTTATGGGTTTATTTCCGATTTTTTTCCGATTTCAGACCCAACAGCATATATTAGTACTTACAAATGTTACTCCATGGGATCCCAAATACTGCTTGGTACAGTACATATTGTACCGATAAACAACATTCCATCTGCTGTGTCATGTACCAACAGTGATATTGTGTTCCACAGGATGGGAATGTGCAGTGTATAGAAGAGGAATGTCCCCCTGTGGCATGTTCCTATCCCATTCAAGGGCCTTGCTGTCCATACTGTCCTGGTAAGCTAAACATATACCCTGATTTACACTTAGTCTAGCAAAACAAGAAATCAGAGATTTCAAATGTCCAGGAAGTATTTTGGCTTTCAAGTTCACAGACCTCTGTGGAGTGGTTTTTGTTTTTGTGTATTTCACCACTTCCTGAATTCCTCCACATACTGTTCAGCACTAACTCCCACCTGGCACATGCTGGGTCACCTTCAGGCATGGCCTCCCAATCAATCAACTGTCAAAATCACCTCCCGCCCCCCATGCAACCGAAGCTATTGGTTCCAAACCTGGAAGTCAAAAGGGCTAAATGTTATAGTATTTTCTTCCCCAGCAAACTGCATCATAGAGGATGATGAAGGCAGTGGGCTGTATGAACATGGAGAGGTCTTCAGTCCGAGTGACGACCCATGTCTGGAGTGTACCTGCATGGTAAGTCGAACTTCTTATGGTGAACTGTTTGTAGTTCTGCTGATATATACTCTGTGTAAAAGTTCCACATGGGGAGAGTGTACAAAATGAATTTGATGTTGTTTTAATATGTGTAATACAATCTAAGTCCGTTCAGTAACCACCTGGATGGCACTTCAGCACCGGTATGCAATAAGATCACCCCTGACACTGTGTCCCTGTCAACCTTACAGGACGGTGAAGTGGATTGTGAGAGTATAGAATGCCTCGTGCCCAACTGTCCCATTGAGTTCCAGTTCCAGCCGCCAAACACCTGCTGCACTATCTGTAGTGAGGAAGCCATAGGTAATAATGTGTTCAATCATGCATTTGTAAAATAAATACCCTACAGTCCTTAATTGGATTTATGTGACCCTTGATTTATTGGAACATGATGCATAAATCAAAAGTATGTATTTCTTAGAACCAATAAATCAAATTGGTGTGATGTTAACCCATGATGTTTGCTTGATCAGGCTGCCTGACAGCTGACAACACTGTCATCCCCATCGGCCGCACCTTCACCCTGCAGGGGGAGCCCTGCAAGTTCTGCTCTTGTCAGGTGAGCAATGTCAAGGATAAAGTTACATTGGCCTAGTCTCCTAACCAGGAGGCCAGTGTTCAATCCCAAGCCAAGTCATACCAAATACTTTTTTTAGAAATCACATATACTGCCTTCTCTGCTTAGCACACTGCACAAGGGATAAAGTAGGGAAGACGAACACTCTCCACTACCAGTAGACTAGCCCCCTAGCACATGTACATGTAATTGCACCCATGCCTGACCAAGGGCTAGAAAAATGAAGATGGGTGCTTCCCTATACACCTTATGTAGGAAGAACTTTATCTTAGATATGATAGAGTTGATTATGCACCAGGTGAGGTGTAAGATGAAGAAAGGATTTAACAGATTCCTTCTTCCAGGCAGGTGGGAATGTAGCGTGTGAGACCATCGAGTGTGAGGTGAGCTGTACCCACCCTGTCATCCACCCGGGGGTGTGCTGTCCAGACTGCTCAGGAGGTAAGACAGCTTATGCAAACTACATACTAGTATTCTTATTCTCATTTCAATGACCTTTCTGTCATCTTCTTTATGATGTCTGCAAGGAAGTTAATTGTTTTCCTTCTTATTTTTTCCAGCATGCTCCTACAATAACGTGACCTACCCAGATGGGGCAGCTTTCCCCTCCGCTGATGCTGACTGTGAGAACTGTACATGTCTGGTATGTCTATAATGTATAATATTATAATTATAAACTAATTGAGGAAATACCAGCTATTCCTGGAGTAGATTAACCCATTTAAGGTACCAATTTAAGGTAAGTGAATATGGGTCACTGTCTCTTGATCTTACTTTTTGCCACTGCAAGGGCAGATAGAAAACATAAATCAAATGTAGTGACAGCAATATAACTGTTCTACAGTGACTGACAGGAATTTTGATGGTATCCTATGTTTTCCTACACAGGAAGGAAATGTTCAGTGTGAGCCTGTCAGCTGTCCCATCCTGTGTTCTCACCCCTACCAGCCCCCAGGAGCATGCTGTCCTATCTGTGAAGGTAACTTTGTTACCTCCAGGTATGAGGTATTGCTTTCAATGTGCTTGTGTGTGAGTGCTTACATTTGTAGTTTGCCCCTAGATATTTGAATACAGTAGAGTGACAGGAAGTGAGGGGGAAATGATGTAACCACAGACTGACACAAAGGTGAAATTGGAGGTCAAAATGGTCTCCCTGTTAGGTGTAGGGGGTAGTTACTCTTGATTCAAATTTTGGGGTTCTGGTCCTCCATAAATGTTCACAACAGTGAGTCAGGTAGGTGGAGAGAAACCTATAAGTACAAAGTAAATACATGACTATATGTATGGAGTTCATGATTGTGATACCAGTGTATGCATTGAGCAAAGTAACTTTGCATAAAACACCTTCCTTCCAGATTGTTACTTTGAGGGGAAGTTCCATGAGAACAGGGGTATATTTGTGCCGGAGACCAACTCTTGCCAGACGTGTATATGTGCTGTAAGTTGCAACATGTCTGTCATTGCTTTCATACATTAAAAAAAAATTGCTACCAGTACAGTATACAAGTCTCATGCCCGTAGCCAGGGAGGGGGGTTCGGAAGAACCCCCCCACAAGGCTCAAAGGTCCAGTTTTTATGTAAAGGTCCACTTTTTGGTCCACTTTTATGTAATGGTCCAAGATTTTTCTTGAAAAGATGGACTGGAATCGTAGAAAAACTGCTCCCTTTGTCATTGAATAAAGATTTATCTCTGATTTTTTCTTGGAAATCCTCTCAAAAATGCACGAAATGCCATTTTAGAAGGTTCATTTTTCAAAATTTCCCGGGGGAGCATGCCCGCGGCCTATGGCGCTCGAGGTCGCCTCAAGCACTGGGAAGAACCCCCCCATTCAAAATCCTGGCTACGGGCACGAGTTCAAAACTGTTTCCACATGCATGTACATGACATGTATTGTGCTCCTATGTGTTGTTGTTCAATTTGAATATGTACCATTCCATATATCTGCAGTGTTCCTCCTGATTTATTTCCCACAGCTTGGTTATGTTGACTGCACATCAAACTGCCCGCCTCTCAACTGTAGTAACACAGTTGTCCTACCTGGGGAGTGTTGTCCAGTCTGTACAGGTGTGTGTGTGTTTGGGGATTAGAATGTTTATTTACTGGTAAATGTTACTGATTTTTGGAACTCAACAACTACAGAGTCAACATACAGTTACTGTAATGGTACATTAATATGAATATCAAATTTTACCTGTTTCTAATGAAGTGGAGCTAATAATCAGGAAAAACACAAAATCCAGTGAATCTATTGTAAATTTAGAATTACATGAATACCAGAAGATACACTGTCTCTATAGCAGTCTGATCAGGATAAATACCATATGAAACTAATGTCTGATTGTACCTGGTGAATTCACCTGAGAATTGACATTACCTGGATGTGACTAACCTGGACCTGTTTTTACTATCATATGTCTTACCAGAAAGAACCTGTGTGAGAGAAGATGGTGTCCAGTTTGCTGAAGGACAGACATGGATGCCCCTGGAGGACCCATGTAGTCAGTGTGCCTGTGTGGTCAGTCTAAATCTCATCCTGATACACACTAGAAATTATGAAACTTTTTGTGGTGGTTTTATTTTGTGGTTTTTGCAGTGACCTTTCCTGTTCTGATTCATCCCACTGCAAATGTGCCTCCCTTGTGTGACTTCTGTACTACAAAATTATTTTGACTGTGAATAAGAATAAAAAAAACAAGAGTTCCATACCTTCGCCAAATGGTGTTAACTCTTGCGGGTGACAAATTATACAATTTTAATCATTTATTTTGTAAATAAGAGCCTCATTTGCATGGATTATATCAGTTGATCATATTCTCCATCCAATGACAGCCTTATCATAACAAAAAGGCTATTATAGCACTTCCTCATAAATTATGCAAATGAGGTCATGATTTGAATAAATTATGTTTATTGATCTTCACTTCACTTCACTTAACTTCCAAATGTGGCAAGTATGAAATTGGGTGCAGCAGTGACAACTATGGAATTATAAGAATTTGCCATTAATCATGCAAATTAGGTTCTCATTTACATAATCTATATCCTCAGATGTTTTTCTCGTTCTCAAGTGTTTAATAGTTCTATTATCGAACAAAGGAGATTTATAGAATTTCCTCATTAATTATGCAAATTAGCTCCTGATTTGCATAATTGCCATCTGATTATGTCAAGCATCACTTCAACTACATACATGCCAAAAATCACGACAATACGTCAACCGGATCTTGAGTTATCGTCCTTCAAATTTTTTTCAACAAATGCTCCTGCAGTTCCAGAACAAGGCGCTAGGGGACCCAATCTCATGTCACTTCTTCCCTACCCCGAAAGCTATCTACCAACCAAAATTCGTGACCCTAGCATGTCCAGAACATGAGATATCAAAACCGGAAGTTCAGCTGCAGTACCTAGGAAAGCCGCCAGGGGGCCCAAAATCTAATCATTTCTAGGTCTCATGAAGACCTACCCTCCTACCAAGTTTCATTCCAATCCATCCACTGCTTCTCGAGTTATCTTGCTAAATTACACACAAACACACACACACACACACACACAGACAAACGCTACTGAAAACATAACCTTCTTGGCGAAGGTAATAATGAATAATAAATCTTGTTCTACAGAGATCTGGTGTTGTGTGCCGTGCGGTGACATGTGAAATAGAGTGCACCTTTGGGCTGCAAACAGAGGACACATGTTGTCCTGACTGTAGTGGTGAGCACCATTATTATCATATCCTAGTAAAACAGCACCAACCCTGGCATAGACAGAGGTGTGCAGGTTGAATACAACAGGTTGACTTTTCCACAGCATAGTGTCTACAGGGGCAGAAAGTTTTTGGCGACGCCTCAGGGGGGAGCCTAATGGTACAGTATTGTGTGCAGTTTGCAAGAATTCTAGGAATTGCACAGGCATTTTTTTCCACAGGAATGGAATGTCTACAGGCATGTCTGGGATTTTGCTGACACACATCTATGCCCACATTCCTACGTAGTGAAATTCCAGGAAACCCTTGGGACATGGTGGAAATTGTACAGATTCTCAACTGAGCAGACACATGCTGATTCACATCCCTGTCCACTTCCATGCAGCATTATCTAGCTCATATGGCTCCCATGATGTTCATGAAGTAAGCAGTAGGCTGTTGAGTTTTCTGAATTAGTGTAGAACGTTTTCCCCTTTATATCATCGACAGTCTTCAACTCTGCTGCATTTGAACAGGTACTTGTATATCTTTCTCTCCTTTTATAATAATTGTGAGGTTTATTGCAAATTCATGCCCGGAGGCTAAAACTATGTCTGAAGGGTTTGACTTCTCTCTTGTAAACTGAAGAAGACATATGTATATCTGTAAGTCTCCTTCTCAGCATTTCCCCAACATGTTCAGGCCGTCACAATGTTGATTCGGAATGCCACAAAAAGGAGTATCCATTGTGATCTAATACCGGTATGTCTTTAACACGTTGCAATAAAGTTCGTCTACGGGTATTTGTTGGAAGGCTTTGCTGTAAGAGGAGAGCATCCATTTGAAGGGAGTGTGAGGTTGTGCCCATTTGGACCAAGCATAACCAGAATTTAACTATCTATATACAAATATGTGTATCTAAAGGAAATCTACCTAATTCTGCTCTACAGGCGACATTGCTACTATTTCTAAATAGATATAATAAGAATTCTAGGAATTGTACAGGCATTTTTGTCCACAGGCATGCGGAATGTCCACAGGCATGCAGAATGTCCACAGGCATTTCTCTGACCCACATCTATGCCTACATTTCTGGAACCCTGAAGACCTGCCTGCCCCAGATGGTCCTACTTTCTGTGACCTCGGGGCTCGTTCACTATGCACTCAAGGGAGGAGTGTACTGTATCTGTCTAGACTTAAACCAAAGTCCAAGTACCAAGTCTTCCTCAAAATCATGAAATGATGGCAGTGCCATGCAAACAATAATCCTAACAGAAACCACCGTCGCCATGGCAATGTATGTTTTCATTGCCAGTCTTGTTACACTTTTTCCTGTTTCTCTGATTGTTATCTACATGTACAGTACATACACTTAAGTGCTTCTTATATTCCTGTTTCTCAGTTTGCGACTATGAAGGAGTTGTGTATCAGGATGGACAAGTTTTCCAGCCCAACGGAGATGTCTGCACGACTTGTACCTGTAAGGTGAGTTATGGGGGGATTTTCTGACTATCCTTATAATCCCGTCTTATATAGTGTTATTTAATCCCTTGCAAAGTTGCTTAGTTCAATGGTTTGGATGAAAAATTCTCATACATTTTTGGTTTTATTTACAGCTTGTGTTGTCTTGTGTTTGTAGTTGACTCAAAATCTAAAGATTCTGGGTTTGAATCTCTAATAGGAGGTCTTGATGTTGTGCCCTTGGGAAAGGCAAGTAGGGATCCATCTCAGTATGAGCAGATCAAACCTTATAGTCTGGTTTTACTGTACAAAACTGGTGTGGTACGTCTAAAAGCAGTTTACATGTTACTGTATGTGAAGCTAACAAATAGTGAAAAGAAACCAGATTATGAATACCTCCTGCATGCCCTACTGTTTTACTGAGGATGGAGTCTTCTAACAGAATTAACCTACAGATTCTGCTGTTGTGTGCAGGAGGGTGAAGTAGACTGTGTAACACAGACCTGTCCTGATCTCACCTGTACTGTCATAGAGCCTCAGCTGGGCAAGTGCTGCCCCAAGTGCCAAGGTAAGAACTTCAAGGATGTTTGCTGCAATTTTAATATTGGTTCTCATATTTACCTGAACTACATTTTTTACCAAAAAGAATACATCAAGAAGTTTAAAAAAGAAGTATTATGCCAGTTTGGTAACTAATACTGTTCCTTGTGACAGAGTGTGTGGATGATGATGGGATGAGATACACACATGGGCAGCTGTGGTCTCCAGCCAATGACAGCTGCACATCCTGTCTCTGTGCTGTAAGTACAAACACAACACTTGACAGTGCAGTCAGTTCCAGTCAAATTCCACAGAAACGTGTCTACATTACACACCAGCCATGTGAAGTAGTTTCAGCACCATGGAGAGGGTCAATTTTGAGTTGCATGCTGCTCAGTTGATGTTGTGACTTTTTGTATATCAGTAATTGCTGAAGCATTGAATGTTGTATATACTATTATAGATCACTTTACAATGTAAAGGTATTGCCTCTTAACATGATAGCAGTCAAGACATCTGGTCCCAGATCAATGTAAAATCTCAGGGTAAGTCTTACGGAAACTTCAAAACCACATAAAAGCTCAACAAACACTGTCTGACCCCAGACCTTGATGTTCTTTCTGTAGAACACTGAGATCAGCTGTACCACTATCACCTGCCCAGCTGTGTGTGACAAACCCACCCTGGTACCTGGCTACTGCTGTCCTGTGTGTGATGGTAAGTTTTCTTTCAAGTAGATGTAGAAAGCATATATTACATGGTCCAGTCTCTTTTTGACAGAGCGACCAAGAGAGCATATTATAAACTTAAGGCTGGCATCCAGGCTGAGTCTTAACTTGTTCCACAGGCTGTGAATATGACGGTACAAAGTACCAGGAGGGGGATGTGTTCAAACCAGACGACGACCAGTGTGTGGAGTGTCAGTGTCAGGATGACCAGCTGGTCTGTAGCACCATCGTCTGTCCCATCCCTGCCTGCAGTGCTGAGGAGACCATACTGGAGGAGGGTGCCTGCTGTCCTATGTGCAAAGGTGAGAACACTTTGCAGGGCTCGTAATACCACTTGCATGTGCAGGTTTGTACAGGTAAAATTGCAGCTGTGCAGGTATTTTTTTATGTGTACCTGCACCTAACCTGCACTGCTCTACAGTATGTACCTATAGCTGGATAATTTTCTAGGATACAGATTCACTTGATGCATGGCTTTTTTACCTTCGCCAAGAAGGTTATGTTTTCAGTAGCGTTTGTCTGTGTGTGGGTGGGTATGTGTGTGTGTGTGTGTGTGTGTGTGTGGTTTAGCAAGATAACTCAAGAAGCAGTGGATGGATTGGAATGAAACTTGGTAGGTGGGTGGGTCTTCGTGAGACCTAGAAATGATTAGATTCTGGGCCCCCTGGCGGCTTTCCTTGGTACTGCAGCTGATTTTGATATCTCGTGTTCTGGACATGCTAGGGTCACGAATTTGGTTGGTAGATAGCTCTTGGGGTAGGGAAGAAGTGACATGAGTTTGGGTCCCCTAGCGCCTTGTTCTGAAACTGCAGGAGCATTTGGTGAAAAAATTTTGAAGGACGATAACTCATGAACCAGTTGACGTATTGTCATGATTTTTGGTATGTAGGTAGTTGAAGTGATGCTTGACATACTCAGATGGCAATTATGCAAATCAGGACCTAATTTGCATAATTAATGAGGAAATTCTATAAATCTGCTTTGTTCAATAATAGAACTATGAAACACTTGTGACATCTACTTGAGAACGAGAAAAACATCTGAGGATATAGATTATGTAAATGAGGACCTAATTTGCATAATTAATTGAAAATGTTTATAATTCCATAGTTGCAACTGCTGCACCCCAAATTTCATACTTGCCACATTTGGAAGTTAAGTAAAGGTGAACATCAAATAAAGATAATTTATTCAAATCATGGCCTCATTTGCATAATTTATGAGGAAGTGCTATAATAGCCTTTTTATTATGATAAGGCTGTCATTGGATGGAGAATATGGTCAACTGATATAATCCATGCAAATGAGGCTCTTATTTACAAAATCAATGATTAAAATTGTATAATTCGTCACCCGCAAGGGTTAATGTGCTTTATGTGCTTTATTAAACTCCATTAGCGACACACAAGACATACAAAATCAAGTATGTAGCTAATCTTCCTGGAGTTAAAATACAATAATACAAATACACCACATCAAAATTACAACATTATTTACATACAACATTAGACTTAACATTTAAAAGTAACATCACATGTGCCTATCATCATGTGCCTATGTACGCATGTGCTCTAACAACTCCTGCCTAAACCTACTCTTAGTTGCTGCTTGTACCTCATGTGGCAAAGTGTTCCAAACTGTTAAAGATCTATAAATGAAAGTCTTCTTCAGGGCGTTCGTTTTGGGTTTCATTAAACAGTATGTGTTTCGGCTAGCATGACGTGTGTTGTGGCTGTGGTGGTAGGAGACAGGACATAACTGTTAACATCATTTGGCGAAGGTATGAGATCGTGGAACTCTTGTTTTTGGAATTGTGCAGATGCCCTGTGTCTGCAGTTGTGTGCTCAGATCCGACTTGTTGTCCTCACACCTGTTCCTCAGGTGAGATACAAAGGGCTGACTTCTGTGAGATGGATGGAGTCCGACATCCCAGTGGCACGTCCTTCAAACTTGACGACTGCACAAGCTGCATTTGTGAGGTACCTCACTATCAATACACTTTGAATAAGACAACAAATCAAAGGTTTCACACCTCCTTGAAATATGATTGATTTTGTGACTTTCTTGTCTAATTTATTTTCTATTCATTATTCATCTCTGTTCGCATCTAAGAATTTGTCCACTGACCATCCTGGCCAGCTTTTGGGACCTTTCTGTGTTTAACCCTTTGTACTCACCATATGCCATCACTCAACTGTACAAACACACAAGCAAGCACACACCCAAAACAATTCCCCCATACCCAGATGTAATAATCTGTTAGGCAATCTGTGTTCTGAAGATTACTGTATCTGTATTGTGCCTATTGTTTTGTGCCATGATAAATCGTGTTATAAAGTAGTTAAACAGCTGGCATGTACACCGTAAAGTGCACTTCCATGTATGATGGAGATACTTTGTAGATTTGAGAAGAAACTGGTTTGATTGGGGCTAAACAAACCTCCTGTCCTGTACAGAGTGGTAACTCTACCTGCCTGACTGAGACCTGTGGCACTCTACTGTGTCCTTCTGACGAGAAGCTAAGGCTCCCAGGGGAATGCTGTCCAATATGTCGAGGTTTGGAGAATCATATGTGATTTATAAACTTTGATTATCATGCAGACAGAGATCTTCATGCATTTTTCCTTTCCTGTAAACTTTTGCATAATTAAAGGAGCAGTAGCTGGTGTTTTCCTACATTGTGTGTTTTGAAATGTTGTTATTTTGTTCAGGACTGGCCTGTATGTTTGAGAATGAGATGATTCCTTATGGAGAGACCTTCACACCAAAAGGAGACAACTGTTCTGTATGTGTCTGCAAGGTAGGTCATGGTACTTGACATAGATAATTTTAAAACTTAACAGGACATATTGAAAATTTCAATATGCAATATGTTGTAACCACAGATTGACCTTAGGGTCAAGTTGGCAGCCTAAATGGTGTCCCTACAGGCTGGGAGAAACAGACTATACCCACACAGTTATTGTCCTATACATGTACCAGCTAAGGTGTTGTCACAACAAACTCTCAGTCTGTGCTGTGCCAATAAATTCACAAAAACTCCAGGTACTTCCAGGATGTTTGAAATGTCGTTACCTGCTGTTATGTACTTGTTTTTAATATTATCACCTATCAGGGAGGAGACCTGCCTGAATGTGAGAGGATTGCTTGTCCCTTACTGAAGTGTAACATAGAGAACCAAGTGTTACAGCCAGGCTCATGCTGTGTGGAGTGCACAGGTAAGTGACAGAAAAAAACAATGGTGAACAGACTAAGAAATATTTTATAGGAATTTGAATTGTGTAGAAATGTAGGATTGGAGCTGCAGTTATAAGATTTAATTAGGAAATTTTTTATCCAATGTCAACTGTCAACCTCTGAAGTTCATACACTATGTTGTGGTTTTCAAGACATTTTCAAGAAGTCATGCCAGCTGCAGAACTGATGACATTCAGTACTGTTAGAATGTTTCAACAAGTACACAAGGACATACCGAATTCTGCTAAAAGTCTGCTGGTTACATAGTCATTGATAGATAAATTACCTATTAGAAAATAACACCCTTCTCCCAACTTCAGTGTTCCTGACTATTTCCCATGTTGCCCCCATTGTTCACAGTGGATGAGTGGTGTTACTACCGGGGAGATCGGTACCTGCTGGGTGAGAGGTGGACAGATGAGTGTAATGACTGTGTGTGTGTCGGAGGAGACTATCAGTGCACACCCAGGACATGCCCCCCTCTAGTCTGTAACCAGGGTGAAATGCCGTTCCCTGTCCCAGAGGCCTGTTGTGATGTCTGTGTGCCAGGTATGTGTCATGAGCCTGCTACACATCAGCACATTATGCCTATCAATGACTAAGTTGTGTTGCATTGTTAACAGTTGAGCTTGTTTTGTTCTATTGTATGAGTTAATGCAGACTTATAGCTGTACAAATTTGCTCACTTGACTTGTGTTTTTCTGTTGCCCAGATTCTGGAACCTGCATTGTGTTTGGTGATCCCCATTACCGAACATTCGATGGGCGCTTTCATGATTTCCAGGGCACCTGCACCTACATACTCTCAGAAGATGGCGTGGATAATACATTTCAAATCATAGTGCAGGTAATAACAAAGATGATGTCTCACAAAAGTAGGTCTTCTTACTATCTTAGATAATCACCTCGGAGTCCATGTACGGAGGTATATATTTTTTTAAAGTATCTGTCCAGAAATGTTTCTGGAAGTTTAGGTCTATGGTCCCAGAAGGTGTCAAGAGGTCTCTCATTTCTTGTCTTCAATTTTCTGCCTTTGTCTGATGCCTTGACTATTGGGCCCAGTGGGAAAATGCTGTTTAAGAGGACTGATATTTTGATTACCATTATTTCAGACTTGGAAATGTAGGGGCATTTTCCCCCAGGAAACTTTGAAGGAGGATACCTCCAGAAAGAATAAATGGAAATACTAGTAATGACAGCTCATGTCCGTAGCTAAAGTAGAGATGTAGAATCTGATATCAAATTATAGAAATTACAGCTTAGTTCTGCATAGTTAACAACGGAATTTTAGGATCCAGTGTTTTCCATCTTTAAATTTATTAGGAATTTGATACATCTGTATTAAGTAATGTAGAGTGGGCAGAACATTACTTGACATCAGTTAATATAAATTTCCTGGTATGCAAAATGTAACTGACTCTTTGGGAGCTTTAGGAAGTTCCCACGGGTTTCTTGACGGATGAAATAGAATGTACTGATCTGTTGCAAGATGAGGGTAGATTATTTGAAAAACTTATCACCCCATATTTGACTTGGGATATGCTGTACACCCTTTCAAATGCTTCCTTTTTGCAGGTCGATGTATTATGTACTCCCCTTAGACCATTTCCTATGTTGTGTATTGTTCTACAAGAAGTGCATGTTACTAACACAGAACTATCCAAGGCAAGAATTACACTTCCCAGACGTTTCCTTTATAAAAGCATAATTAAGAATATCTTTGTTTCATTGTATAATCTTAACTTATGCTTTGGATATGGAAAATGCTGTCTGGGATTCAATATTACATTTGGGCTACCCAGTGTGTGGTGACTATGTCACATGGGTCTGGTTCCTTGTGCTGTCACATGGGTCTGGTTCCTTGTGCTGTCACATGGGTCTGGTTCCTTGTGCTGTCACATGGGTCTGGTTCCTTGTGCTGTCACATGGGTCTGGTTCCTTGTGCTGTCACATGGGTCTGGTCCCTTGTGATGTCATAGTCCCACAAAGGTGCTTCATCTTCCACCAGCCCTTGATGTCTGACTAACATTTTCACCTCCTTTCCCTAGAATTGTAGACTTGTCTCATCTGGCTTGTTCTCTCCAGAATGCTCCTCGGAGGCAGTTGTATGTCCCTCTCCTGGGAGAATGCCCTGGGCAGGGCTCGAGTACCACGGTAGGGGTATGTATCCGAGTCCTGCTGCGACATCGCTTTGACAGGCAGTGACTTTAGCACAAGACAGGAGCGCGTTACTGTCTCCCTGCTTTCTCATGACATGTTCCCCCCTCCCATGCCTCAAAAGCCTGCTCAGCCTCTGCATTACAACACGTGATCTATGCAACATGTAACCCTGATCCCTGAAAATAACCCATGTGTAGAATATCCAGGGACATGAAGTCTTGTGAAGACAGTATATCAGACAGCGTGTATTTTTTTCCTTGCAGAATGATGGGAAGGGGACATATGCAGTGTCATGGACCCAGCTTGTATCCATTCACCTGGGCAGCAACACAATAGACTTGCTGCCAGGCCACAGTGTCTTTGTGAACAAGGAGATTGTGGAACTTCCTTATGCAGTGGAACCTGTCTTCAGTATCCAGAGAGCTGGTAAGGTCCCTGTCACATGCGTTGTAAGAGTGGAACTTGAGGGCATTGTTGGGATGGTCGTGCATTATCATACAAAGTTCAGCTGTCTTGTTACAGAAAAGGCTGCGTTGAGAAGGGCTCACAGTTTTGTTGTGTGATTGAATGATAATGCAGCCAACTTAGACCCGATTTACATGAAGGAAAGGATTTCACACACAAGTTTCTTTTCACACAGGCAGAAGGTGTCATCATGATGCTCATTAGAACTAAACTTTTTGACGTGGTATGACACTACAGGTCCTTTTTACATCTATTAGCTAAAAAGTTGTACATCTGTGTACATATGACTAGTCATTGTTTCTCCATGTAAATTAGGTTAGGAACATATACTGTTCATAAGGATGTCACCCTTGGAAGTAAGCTGTAACTGTTGTAATTGTATTATCTATATTAGTTGCACTGATTATGAATAGAGCATGGGGGCCCGATTCGTCCCCACGCTTTTGTCGTGGGGAAGTGACAGAGTGTTTAAGTTCCCCCTACACGTTGTCTGCAGGGGAGTATGTGGTGATGACTGCAGCCATCGGCATCAAGGTGTCCTGGGATGGAGAACACTTTGTGGAGGTGGAGGCTGCGGGGTCCTACAGGGGAAAGCTGCAGGGCCTGTGTGGGGACTTCAATGCCTATCCTGATGATGATTTGAGGTCTGTTTTATTGAAGGCAATAGATCAATTATTGATAATTATATAAAAGCAGAACATCTTGTCTCTCAGCAGTTCAGAAGTTCATTTTTATCATTCCATTATTGTGTTGTCATGCATGTACACTTGTTTGTACCTGTATTTGGTATTTCTGTAACTATACATACTGTAGATGTTGTCCTCAGTCTTCTGTTATAGTTCTGTATCGTCTATCTGTCCCTCAGGATGGCCAATGGGAATACTGCACTGACTGCCTCTGACTTTGGCAACAGCTGGGAGATTGGAGAGAGGCCAGACTGCTCATGTCGTTATGGGAAGGAGATCAAGCCTTGTGAAAGTGTCTCGTTAGTTGCACAGATGGAGGCTACAAGACAGTGTAGCATTCTCAAGGTCAGTAGCTTCCTCTCACCTAGATGTGTCTGTCAAGACTGTACCATGAATGTATGTCTGTACTTTTTTTTACCTGTGTATTATGCATGGCTGATGCTCTTTCTCTCTCTCTTTACAGAGTGAGATCTTCCAGCCTGCCCATCGAGTTATGGCCCCTGAGCCATTCTTCGATGCGTGCAGATATGACCTGTGCGCGTGTCCGGAGCAGGACCGCTGCTTGTGCGGCATCCTGTCAGCCTATGCTCACGAAGCCGCAAAACAGCAAGTTATCCTGGACTGGAGGACCAACAGTTTATGTGGTATGATGTTGTCATCTAATGTAAAATTATAGTTAGTTGTTGTAAAATGACCAAATCATTACCTATGGGTACATGTACGTATACATGTAGTTTTCAATGTGTTTGTGTGTGTGTGTGTGTGTGTGTGTGTTTGCTTGTGTGTCTGTAGGTATTTTAAAGCTGCAGTAGAGTGGCAGGGAGCGTAACCACAGATTAACAGGAAGGTCCATCCACACAATTACTGCAGGTCACTGGGGGTATCTACTTTGGTCACACCAACCTGATTTGATTGGTCCAGAGTGGCCTTCTTAGGGCAGTTTTGACTGTACTTTGAGATGTTTTCCTGGGGTAGACAATACTTGCTTCTTAGTGTTTCCTAGTACCATTCTGTCTCTTTTGTTGACTATTTGCAGGCATTTCATGCCCAGAAGGTTTCCAGTATGACGAGTGTGGCCCATCGTGTCCGCAGACGTGTGATAGTGTCTCCTCCAGCACAGATAAGTGTCTACAGGCCTGTGTTCCCGGGTGCTTCTGTGCTGCAGGAATGGTGCTACACAATCTCCGCTGTATTTCTCCTAGTGACTGTCCCACTACATGAGAGCTGGTAGACTTTCACATAGCTCTCTGCCTTTACAGTCTGTCTTATATTTCTTACAAATGGAAACAGCTGAACTACGGATATAAGATTTTAGATACAGTAAATTTTAGCTTCTATAGGTACATGTAGAGAAAGTCTTAATGCATTCTTACTTGACAGCGAGTTCACACCAAAAAAAGGGTTTTGAGACTTTGCATTGCTCACATTTTGCTGCCCTTGCAAAATATGTTACTATCATGGCTGAAAAGCATAAATGTGTTTTGGGTGCAAATTGATTTTGGGTCTGAACCTTACCTCCTGGTAAGTGGAGTTACTATGCCAAACACTATGGATTATTGTGAAAATCTCTGAGTCAGTACTAGGATTTTAATGTCAACTGCAAGCCCCGATTATACCCAAGGTTTGTCTCTTTTTTATTACATCAGTCGCTTTGTTGCAAATTTTCTAGCAATTGCATGCTTTTACCCAATGTGAGGTTGCCAAACTTTGCGCATTACTCTTGCCAGGCAACAAATATTTTTCCCTTACTTTGTTTTCTTTTACAAAATTTGGAGAGGTTGAAGAAAACAAACTCAGTGGTGCTAATGGGATCACATCCTTCCTTCCTGTACTCATCTTGTGTCAGAATTATTCCCTGGAAGAGACAGTTGCTAGACTCAAGTCCAGGCTATGCAGCCCTGAAATGAAACCTTAACTGAGATGTTATCAGGGCAGCATCTTATAGTCATTTGAGATCATTTGTTATGTTTTCCTGGTAAACAGTCATTACTTGTTGATTAAGTCTTGACTGAATCAATTCATACTCCATTTGGGTAGCAAGACAATTTTAATTCTAATTGTCACAAAAAGTTTTTATGTAGTTTCTGTGGTATATTTGACGTGTGGCCTGAGGAGTTTGTTGTGTAAAGTGATATAGAAATTTCCTTCTGTAACTTTCATATTTCATATTTCATATCTATAGCTTTTTTTATTTTAATTTTTGTATCAAAGTGTGCTGGAATGGTGACTGTAAGTTCATTTTTAGGGAGGGGGTAGATGATATTAGTAAGGTGAACTTGTAATATGTAAGCAGTGAGTCTCCAACAGACTCTAATGTATTCTTTTTTGTACAATGTATATTGACTTTGTAAGAATAAAAGGCCATTTCTTTATATAGACGTTTTCATAGAATGGCCACTAATGATATTTGTGAATCCCATTTTTACATCATATACCACGAGAATGCAAGTGACATATTTGTATCAGGAATTACAATTCAACAAACTCATAGATCAGGCACACTGCTGTGTGTGTGTGTGTATGTGTATGTGCATGTGCGTGTATGCATGTGTTTGTATGTGTTTCTGTTTGTATGTTCCGTTCATGTGCCATTTGACAATGTATGTATGACTGTGTCTGCATGCACGTGTGTGTGTCTGTGTGTACAGTTTCAGTTCAACAAACATGTGCCTCCCATTTGTATGTTGTCAGTACTTCAGCAAGCAACCGGTCCAGATGACCAATGCCTGAGAATGTGACAAACATGACTGCATTTGGTCAAAAGGTGTGTGAAAGTTTTGGCTGATGGTAACAGGAGACCATAACACAAGGCATACAAATGTATCATAAATCATACCCCAATTGATGTACATGATGCCAAACTACAGTATATGTCACTTTAACTGTTCTGTTCATGGTACCGTAGTTTATCAGTGTAATCAGAAGCCTTATCATGGAGTGATACTGTAGGAAGTTTTTTAAATATCCCCCAGATGACAAAGCCTTGGAGATACTTGGTGTTAAACTTTAAGGAATAAAATACCATGTGAAACTTTTAAAAAATTCTTTTTTGTCTTCTTTAGCTTCATAGGTTGTATCTTAATACTGAAGTTCTAGTGATATACTAGTCCCTTCACTACAAACTAATAATCAAATCTGTCCATGATGCCAAACACACCATCTACACACATATACAGGCACTAGGGTACAGTACAACCTATGCTCATACCTGGCCCTGAACACACCATCTACACAAACATACAGGACACTGGGGCTCAACACAATCTATACGCATACCTGTCCTTGGTGCTGAACACACCATCTATCCAGGCATTATAGAAATGCCTAGTTAGCAATTGCCTTTTCGTGTTGGTTTATATGATAACGAATGTTGTCTTTGCATCATACTGGTACATGGTTGTGAAATATGTGCTATACAAGTCATTAGACAATGAATTTGCATAACGATCGCTGACATGACGCTCATAAGAATGTCCAGTTGTGGGGAAGTGAAGTGAAATGACTGTCGTATCAAACGTCAGTATTCTCCCTGTCCCTGTTCTTTATAATGCCGTCTGGTACCGCGCGGGGGGAACTCGGATATATTTATGGCAGCTGCTGGCTATCACATCACTTTACAACATACAGTACCTTCACTTCCCGACAACTAGATATTTATATGAAGTTAGGTACTTAGTATGACTTCGGTGATCGTGGTTTCTGGCAATGAAGAATCCGCGGTGCTTTCATTTGCCGAGTACGCGTGGCAATATAAAATAGAGATGTGTTGAAGCGCGTTTACAGAGAAGCGATCAGTGACACATATATCATTCCGAGGGCACGCGCGGTTTAACAAGTCTTCTGAAAATATTACAGAATGTCGGTATCTTTTCGGACCAGACAACTTTAATCAATTTGCCGAGTATTGAGGGCAATCAAAGTTTAGAGACGTGTTCGGGAGCTTTGACAGACAACCCGCCGGATCCTTTTCATCATTTCCACTTTCCCCTCCCCGACGGTTAACAATGCAGCACTCAAACATAAAAACATACCGATGGCCGACTGTTCACACGTTCATTTAACTCAGACAAGTAGAGGGCATAGCATATAAGAAGTGGTCTCACTGCCAACTTCATTCATAGTGCGAAATCTTTCCATGCGTCATCATGTTGAAGTGGCTGAAAAAGGCGAGCCCGTCGTTGCAGCGTCCTACCAAGGAGGTTAAAAAAGAGCGAGAGCGGCCCAACTTTCCTGTTCCCAATACGTATGGACTGCCCAACCCCGAGGACACGGAGGATCCCGAGGCAACCGCAGCGGCAAACAGGGAGGTGGCGAAGGTGATTGCGGAGATGGCAGAGGCAAGAAGCCGGAAGAGGAAGCGCGGGAACTACGGTACTTACACCCCAGAACAGCGGGCAAAAATCGCCAAGATGTGCATCGAGGTCGGGCCTCAAAAGACGGCGGACCACATGTCAGCAGAAGTCGGTCGCCAACTCAACGAGAGCACCGTCCGGTCGATCAAGAACAGCTTCAAGAAAGAAGTGGAACGCCTCGGTACCTGCGACGTGGGAAAATTTCCACGAAGACGGACTGGACGCCCGCTCAAGCTCGAACGACAGTTGACAGTACATGTATGAACACATGCATACAGAACGCCGCTAGGTAGTGTCAGTTTGCCATCACCATTGTTAAACTTGATCATGACTAATTGCTGTGTACAAAACGTTTACCATTTCATGCAAAGCCAGTTACTTTGGGTACTTCCAGGTCATCATCATCAGATATAATCAATGCAAACGAGGACATTATATTTTTTATTATTTGTACATGTATAATCAATGACAAACCTTTATCAGTTTCCAAACTTCTTGTTCACATTCATCATTGACTCCACATTTGAAACAAGAAATCAACTTGCTGCGTGTTGTACAACAGAGGCATATCACATTTTCATTTTCTCAAAGATGAGTAAGCATTAAGTGGATTACCTTTTAATCTTGTAATGATCATGATCATGCGCAAGTCTTTGGGTTTTTTCTTTCTCCGGTTGAAATGTATATACTACAGTATAACCCACGGAACTCTTCTATGTTGACAGGTTACGGATGTGCCAAATAATGTGTCACGACTTCTGTAACAATCATCTCTAATAAAATCTAAGATGTTGGATTGGAGCTTCCAGGTCGTCAAATATTTGGCAGCCCGCTTAAAAATACAGTGAAATGTGAAAATTAAATTAAGAAATTTCTCATCACAATCACACTTGGCTTTTCTGTTACAAAATGTATAAGAACATCAAGAAGTACTTCTTTAATCAGACTCCAGATTTCAGTAAGACCGCGTTGAGTTCTACTGCGGACGGTTAGCGGGTCCTGCAGGAAAGATAAACTAGTTTAGAAGGAATATAGAATTATGTATTTTGACATAATTCACAGTTATAATGTCAGAAGTATACTAATGAGCATCTTTATTAGAATGATTCCAATCAATGATAGGCTTGCATGACGTACCTGGTTGGAGTGACTTGACAGATGAACTGAATAGAGTACATGTCACAGTTCAGGACTTCCCATTTGCCTTTCCGGCCTTTGGCCTTGGCGTAGGAAACGCAACCCCCACCATCCGGTTCTCCCGGAGCCCATGGGGTGAACGACGTCCCCAGAGCAGAACCATCCACCCACTCGAAACGGCCGTGTTGCTTGCGCAGGCCGATCCAGAAGCCATAATCGTCCACATTCGTGTACAAGTCGACAAGAAAAGCGTTGATCTCAGCGTCTCGGGGCATGGCGAGGGTGCCGCCGTCTTTACGACAGGTTGTGGCCGCTCCGTTGAAGTTTTTTGCTTTCTCGAAGACTTTGAAGCAGACTCCACTCTTCTTTGTGTAACCTCCGGGACAAAATGCTATAAGAAAGATTAACATCTTATACACAGAAAGACACTGGACGGTTATTCCTTTCGCTTTTGGGGAGGTTCAATTGTTTTCAACGATAAAAACCAAATTAAGAGCTTAGAGAGGTTTAAATGTCAAACATTATAAATGATTATTACACACTGCTATGGTGGAATATTTGTTTATTACACGTACGTTCAGCCGGTTCGGTAGAGCTTGGAGACGCTGACATGCCGGCTGGACCAGGCGGCCCGACGGCTCCCTTCGGTCCACGTGGTCCGGGTGGCCCGTCCTTTCCATCAGATCCAGCCGGCCCCCCGGACCCCTTTTCTCCCGGAGGTCCAGGAGGCCCGGCAGACACAGGACCAGCCGGCCCCATGGCTCCCTTTTCTCCGGGAGGTCCGGGAGGCCCGACAGACACAGGACCATGTGGTACCATTGGTCCCATTTTTCCTGGCGAAACGTTTACCACAAGACAAACGCCGTTACAAACGCTAACAAGAATCCGTAGGACACAGATCTCCGTGAAGTAATCACTGTGCTCGTGGATCCTCATAGATAATGTGAACGATGCCCTGATTTACATGGTTCATATCTAAAAGTGTTCATTTTTTCAACTTCACTTCCAAATGACATAAGAATTGAATTACCATCATTTACCAGTAAGGAATTATAGGGTTTTCTTATCAATTATGAAAATTATCTCATTTACATAATTACTGTCTATCCATATTCCCCTCTACATCAGTTACATATGTCACATGTTTGAGAGTCCAATCATGAAATGCAGTGGATGCATAAACTTTCGTCCATAATTATACAACAATCTATGTACACCACACCAAAATTATGACGATCCGTCAATTCCCTTTGGGGCCATTCTCTTTCAAACTCTGAAACAAAATCGGCCGCTGCTATACACAGACACCCAAAATGAAACATTTGCTTGGACATCAGGTATAAGCGTGACTAAGATCTGGAGGAATGTTCGACAGGCCAAACACAATTTGCTCTATTAACAGCTGTGTGGACTGTTCCACATCTCAAAAGTTGGAGTGTATCCTGGTGAAATATTGCACTTTACCTTTAAAAACTGCTACGGTGTAAAAAAAAAACACGAAAAGGCATGCCAAACTACACACCAATGCAACCAACGGATCGTATAGCTACGAACACATCGGCAATTTTTAGGCGGTCCGCCATGCCGCGACTACCATGATCGACACATCTGCTTGAGAAAACCGCACATCACGACGGAATACATGGCCTGTACCAACATTCCATCAGAATAGGGATTTTGCTAAAATATTACATGACATAAGAAAATAGCTACGGTATAAAAAGAACCGTGTGCATCAACTACACCACACTAGCAGACAACGTACCAAACTACGTCCCCATGCAGCAAAGGAATCGCGACTCACGGCTACGAACACACAACTGTTCAGGTTTCGTTGATTTTGATACTCCGACGGAGGTCATGGCCTCCTTCACGGAGTAACAAAGACATTAAGTTCTGGGCGAAGGTAATAATCCGTAAGTCATATATCCACCATAACAGCATCTACTAGCATCATCTTAGATACAGAAACATGGTATCTTTTTTATTCAAGTCATTGCAAACTACTTACGTCCCATCTCCTGTACACGTGCTTGCAGTCCCCCTACCTCAGCAGACAATTTTACCACTTCCGTGAAAATAGTGAATCTGACTGTAAAGAAATTAAAGCATCACGGTCGATTAGCTCTGCATAACACTATCACTTCAACAAAATGTTACAAGCAGTAAATTCATTATATGGCAAAACTGAAACTGACCCGCAAGATATGACGATATCACGGCCACGACCACGATGAATACAGGGCTTGAGATGCGCAACAACTTCACAAATCGGATGACGAACCTCGCCTTCTGTATGGCGGTTGCTTGTGGACATCAGACATGAAAGTCAGTTAAAGCACGCAATGTTTCAAGGTTGCTGCATTTTACAACGTATAATCATGGCCTTGATTTTTTCGTTTGAGCGAAAACCTCACGTTTTGTCCATTGCTATTTGTAGAAGACAAAAAGAGACCATTAAAAAATAACGCAGAACAACTTGTGCCTTTAAATTGAGTTGATAAATCCATTCTACATTT
>NW_017803932.1:2045569-2049808 GCF_001625305.1 Branchiostoma belcheri | reverse complement strand
CAGCCGGTTCGGTAGAGCTTGGAGACGCTGACATGCCGGCTGGACCAGGCGGCCCGACGGCTCCCTTCGGTCCACGTGGTCCGGGTGGCCCGTCCTTTCCATCAGATCCAGCCGGCCCCCCGGACCCCTTTTCTCCCGGAGGTCCAGGAGGCCCGGCAGACACAGGACCAGCTGGCCCCATGGCTCCCTTTTCTCCGGGAGGTCCGGGAGGCCCGACAGACACAGGACCATGTGGTACCATTGGTCCCCTTTTTCCTGGCGAAACGTTTACCACAAGACAAACACCGTTACAAACGCTAACAAGAATTCGTAGGACACAGATCTCCGTGAAATAATCACTGTGCTCGTGGATCCTCATAGATAATGTGAACGATGCCCTGATTTACATGGTTCATATCTAAAAGTGTTCATCTTTTCAACGTCACTTCCAAATGACACAAGAATTGAAATACCATCATTTACCAGTAAGGAATTATAGGGTTTTCTTATCAAGTATGAAAATTATCTCATTTACATAATTACTGTCTATCCATATTCCCCTCTACATCAGTTACATATGTCACATGTTTGAGAGTCCTATCATGAAATGCAGTGGATGCATAAACTTTCATCCGTAATTATACAACAATCTATGTACACACCAAAATTATGACGATCCGTCAATTCCTTTTGGGGCTATTCTCTTTCAAACTCTGAAACAAAATCGGCCGCTGCTCTACACAGACACCCAAAATGAAACATCTGCTTGGACATATGTACGCCCCATACTTGAATATGTGGCGACAGTCTGGGACCCTCATTCCCAACAAGACATTGATAGGCTAGAGGCAGTTCAGCGCAGAGCAGCACGTTTCGTGATGAGACGTTACAGGCAAACGTCAAGTCCCACAGAAATGCTAGAGGACCTGAACTGGCCCAGTCTTCAGGCCCGAAGGAAGACAGCCCGACTTGCCATGCTATACCGCATACAGCATAACATCGTCTGCACAGATGGTCTTAGGGGTAAACTACAGCCTGCCCCAGTACGTGAGAGAAGGGTGCACGGCCAACAGTTTGTACAGCCAGGTGGTAGGACCCAGTACCGTATGGCCTCATTTTTGCCACGCACTGTCAAAGAATGGAATGCTCTGCCTCAGACAACGGTGGAAGCCACATCTGTTGACACCTTTGTGTCTAGGGCTTCCAAACTACATCAGTCTTAGGTTGGTGACCTCTCGCCTCCTTCAACTAAAAGTGACAGAATGATCAACTTGATGATAGCGGTCACTTCAACTGGAAGAGGAAGAGGACATCAGGTATCTAAGATCTGGAGAAATGTTCGACAGGCCAAACACTACGAAGGCCCACAACGACACTTCCACAGCGCGCTTCCAAGGCACCTTCCATAGCGCGATTCTGCGAACCTTCCACAGCGCGATTCTGCGAACCTTCCACAGTGCGATTCTGCGAACCTTCCACAGCGCGATTCTGCGAACCTTCCACAGCGCGATTCTGCGAACCTCCCACAGCGCGATTCTGCGAACCTTCCACAGCGCGCTGCCAAGGGCAAAAACTACACTTGTCTGATGTTATGGAACATTGAATCTTGCAAACTATCTTTTCGGTTATTAAGGTCATACTGAAGGGTGCCTGAGGACTTTTTGGAAATACTAATATAGAAAAAAAACTCTATCTGACATGGTAGACTTTTTGGTCTATTTTTATAATCTACAACATATTTTTTGCCAGGGCCACATTTTGACCGCGAAATTGAACGACAAAGTTCGAAATTTTTACGCGCCATCTACCATCCGGGCTCCCATATATGGAGTGCTCTTCCAAATATGGAGTGCTCTTCCATATAATGTGCACACACCCCGGCCCCACTGAAGCGAAAGCACGATTCCGCTGGGCCACTTGAAGCAAGGAATGTGAACTGTCACAGTGTGTGTGAGCTTCACTTTGCCATTGGGAAAGGAAAAGACAATTTTCCTGATACTTAGAGCGTTTGTAAATACAGTACATCATGTTATTTGTAGACCGCTAAGTAACCAAAATCTGCCAACTGCAAAGAATTTACGAAAACCTGCCATGCCGGCTATATATATATTTATTAAGTCGGAACACATATTCAACTGGAAATATACCACAGAAATCACCAAGAAAAAGGCATGGATTACGCCAACAACTTCCTATGAAAAAACATTTGACTGCCAAAAGGAACGTTTGAGTTTGTTTCGACTGCAAAATGTTTGTAAATATAATTTCTACCGGTAGTAACTGTTATATGCAGTTGTAGGAAGAAGATACTAGTACTTGAACAAACATGACACAAGAACTGATTTCCAATCTGCAACGTTCTTTTTTATTTAAAGAAATACAATACANGTTCACAATTTGTATCTTACCTGGGAACCTCTTTACCTGTAAAAATGATGTAATTATGTAATTATGTAATCATTAGCCTAATTAGGAAAAATATGTAAACTTTTGTATGTAAAAAGATGAAATTAAAGACCTTTGTGGCAAATTGTTTGATCCTAAGATGCTGAAAATTTGAAGATTGTAGCATGAAAACTTTAAGAGATACAATAAAATGTATGTCAGATATTGTTGATTTATGGTCTCTTTTGGTGCCATGACTAATTAGCCTATTCCCATAGGACCAATACTTAAGCATCTTCCAATGAAAAAGTCAAAATCATAAACTTTGAAAAATTCTAGAAAATCTCAACTTTGTCCAATTTTTATGCGAAATGAAGCATTCTGACCGGAAAAATCTACTCTATAACATGGAATCATTTTTAATAATCCTTGGCACCCCCCTATTTTTAGTGTGACATCCCTAATTATAATGTTCTGTGTTATGATAACAGACAAGTATATGTGTATGTGGTAGGATCAATTCTAATAAGACATACCTTAATATATTGGAAGGTTATAGATACATGCATTTTGACTGGAATCATTATGATCATGATAGAAATAACTTGTTACATCACTGTGTACAATTTTTTAAATATTATTGTCGTAAACCCAAGGTATTGCCTGTGTTGTACCATGTTTTTTGCATTGCTTTTGATACACATTAAAGACAAAACCTGCCATGCAATATTGTCTATGTTGCCTTATTTTTTATAGATAATCATAGTATGATTTCACAACAGTGGAAGCATTGGGATGACAAGCTAGAAGACAAGTATCATGTTAGACAAGTGTCAAATAATTTTCTGAAAATCATCCCAGTACCAAGAAATTTAATTGGAATGGCCTGAGTATAAATTAAGCATGAATATTTACATATTTTAACAGCCGGACATTGTAAGCATAAAAACTAAAACAAATTTGAGACTGAAGTAAACAAAAACGACAGCGAACAGTGTCACTGCGATGTGACCCTTGACCTATAATAGGGGACCGTCCATTCTTCAACAAGGCAGGGGTGACACGTATTCTTCCGTGCAGAGAGCTTTCGTTGCGCGCAGCGAGGTCGCCGAGGAATCTCTTTCTGTGCAGGCGTGAGGAAGCTCTTGGCAGGCACGACGCAGGTATTCGTGCGCAGACGAGGAAGCTCTTTCTGTGCAGGCGTGAGGAAGCTCTTGGCAAACACGACGCAGGTAGTCGTGCGCAGACGAGGAAGCTCTTTGCAGACATGACGCAGGTATACGCGCAGGCGACGCAGGTTTGCGCGCAGGCGACGCAGGTGTGCGCGCAGGCGACGCAGGTTTGTCCTTGTCGGCCACGGTACATAGCTGATGCAACAATATCACAACTTTATACGATGGAAGGAAAGCATTAAATACCGCCTGTGTATGTTTCAATAGACACAATTATCTAGCCTTACTGAAGGCGTGGCCACACTCACCGTACGATGTTCCTGAATTTTCAAGCAGACTGTGGCAGCACCAATCACCTGCACCAAATAATCTAATACTGCATTTTCGGTAACAACAATCCCAAAAAATGCCTTCAATTTCGTACGACAATCGTGCAACGAATTTGGCCACACCTTTACTCAGTAAAGCTTTACGGGTAGGATGACATCTGTCATTTTGGTTTGCCTTGTTAGTTTATTGTTACTACTACTAGTACATCGTAAGTCAACATTATCTAAGTATATACGCTGGGAACTGTACCAAAGAATTTTTTCTTCATTTTTGTCTTCTTCTGCATTGGTCTTCCTTGTTGATTAATACAAATAGAAATCAATGGGTCGATTTTACCTTCTTCCTCGCTCAGATCTTGACCCAGGCAGTTCAA
>NW_017803932.1:2024171-2045549 GCF_001625305.1 Branchiostoma belcheri | reverse complement strand
TGCAGGCGTGAGGAAGCTCTTGGCAGGCACGACGCAGGTATTCGTGCGCAGACGAGGAAGCTCTTTCTGTGCAGGCGTGAGGAAGCTCTTGGCAGACACGACGCAGGTAGTCGTGCGCAGACGAGGAAGCTCTTTGCAGAGATGACGCAGGTGTGCGCGCAGGCGACGCAGGTATGCGCGCAGGCGACGCAGGTGTGCGCGCAGGCGACGCAGGTTTGTCCTTGTCGGCCACGGTAATTAACAGCTGTGTGGACTGTTCCACATCTCAAAAGTAGGAGTGTATCCTGGTGAAATATTGCACTTTACCTTTAAAAACTGCTACGGTGTAAAAAAAAAACGAAAAGGCATGTCAAACTACACACCAATGCAACCAACGGATCGTATAGCTGCGAACAAATCGGCAATTTTTCGGCGGTCCGCCCGGCAGTGCCGCGACTACCATGATCGACACATCTGCTTGAGAAAACCGCACATCACGACAGAATACATGGCCTGTACCAACATTCCATCAGAATAGGGATTTTGCTAAAATATTACATGACATAAGAAAATAGCTACGGTATAAAAAGAACAATGTGCATCAACTAGACCATACTAGCAGACAACGTACCAAACTACGTCCCCATGCAGCAAATGAATCGCTAGTTACGGCTACGAACACACAACTGTTCAGGTTTCGTTGATTTTGATACTCCGACGGAGGTCATGGCCTCCTTCACGGAGTAACAAAGACATTAAGTTCTGGGCGAAGGTAATAATCCGTAAGTCATATATCCACCATGACAGGATCTACTAGCCTCATCTTAGATACAGAAACATGGTATCTTTTTTATTCAAGTCATTGCAAACTACTTACGTCCCATCTCCTGTACACGTGTTTGCAGTCCCCCTACCTCAGCAGACAACTTTACCACTTCCGTGAAAATAGTGAATCTGACTGTAAAGAAAGCATCACGGTCGATTAGCTCTGCATAACACTATCACTTCAACAAAATGTTACAAGCAGTAAATTCATTATATGGCAAAACTGAAACTGACCCGCAAGATATGACGATATCACGGCCACGACCACGATGAATACAGGGCTTGAGATGCGCAACAACTTCACAAATCGGATGACGAACCTCGCCTTCTGTATGGCGGTTGCTTGTGGACACCAGACATCAAAGTCAGTTAAAGCACGCAATGTTTCAAGGTTGCTGCATTTTACAACGTATAATCATGGCCTTGATTTTTTTCGTTTGAGCGAAAACCTCACGTTTTGTCCATTGCTATTTGTAGAAAACAAAAAGAGACCATTAAAAAATAACGCAGAACAACTTGTGCCTTTAAATTGAGTTGATAAATCCATTCTACATTTCTTAAAAACGCCCAGAGACCAGTGTACACTATAGATCTTTACATGTATTTTCGACGAGTTGAGTTTTAAGATGGTGTTGACAGTATGCATCAGGCAACAGGTTTCTGTCAAATCCAACAGTCGACTTCAAACCAAAGCGCGAGGAACACAAAGCAGGAAAAGAACAGGAAGCTTGTTGAAGTATAGACGACTTACCTTCTGCCGAAGCGTGTACAGGATTGGGAATATAATCAGTCTGAGGCTCCTGTACGGGTGTGGTGCCTCGAGAAAAAAATTCATAAACGTGGACAGTCCTCTTTAGAAAGGTGTAGGACGTTTACGTTTACCATTTAATAATCTACGCTTACCAACAAATAAGTTCAATAAAAAGCACAAAAATGTTTGACTTGACAGCAACTCAGCATATATGACGAAAATTAAACTGTTCTCCAGTTTTCCAGGAGAACAGTTTAATTTTCGTCATGTACTTTACCAACTCAGATGAACTTTCATGTTAAGTCGGCATATAATCGTCATCATTTCTCTTAGATTCAAATCTAACTACATTTTGCAAATTATCGTTTCATCGTCATCATCAGTCATTTGTATATCCTGAAGTATCTTAAGAAAATTACAAAATGTATCTCGGTATATAGTCGGTATAACCGCTCTCCGGCGTAACAGCTTCGTAGGCACGCGGCGCGGCGGCACTGCTGAAGTTACACGCTTTATTGCACGGAACAAGCTTGTACACCCAACCTACGTATTCACATATACCTGCAGGCGTTGTTTAAAGTTAAAGCAATCTGATGATAACGCCCCAAGAGTGCTTGTGGCAAGTTCCATTCTACGATAATTCTAGGAATTTTGAACACTTCAATCCTTAGTTGATAACTTTGGTATTGAAATGGAGCCTACATGGGGGGGGGGTATAGTGATTACGAATTACGCAAAATTTTCGCCGCCGATTACGAATTATGTTAAATTCTCAGAGCTGATTACGACTTAACACTTTGCGGCTTATGTACTAATTACGAATTACGTAGATTTTTGGGAGGCTGCCTACAGATTACGAAGACTAAAAAGGCCTGATTAAGAATTACGAAAAAGGGCACGCGGGCCCCTTGAAAGCATTAACGTTACTACTAGTATTCTTTTCTGAGCTGTAACTGGATACTTAGTAGCTGTTATGTCCACTAGTTTATTGGTCATTTTGTACAGTTTATTAGTCATTTTGTACCTACCACTAACAGCGTCACCAGCCTGGGCCTGCTGCTGCCCTTCCGACATGATGCCGCCACTTGTCAGGTTTCTGCCAGGAAAAACACGTCCTACACCAGGCTAGGCACGGTGCTTGCCGACTGCAGCGTCGCACCATGTAACGTTACCAGACACGTGACGGAGTACGGACTATGAAGCCTTACATCAAAACATCAGACGCCTAAGATGGAAGCCATTCATGTACAGCTAGGGATAACCTTCAGATAAATCATGTGAACATGTCATCGGCTGGGTCATAAATATTAAGTTGAGCCTTCGACAAAAAGCTAAGACATCTACTGAACATTTTAGAAAGACTTACAAGGATTTTATACCAAAAACCAATACGAAAATATGATTCATTAGAGGTAAATGACAGCATGGCCCCGGATAGCTGAAATCTCTCTGGATGGTGGACATTTCTACTTCTTCACTTCGTCAGTTTTAGTTAGCCATTACTGCAGCTGTGCGCTGTTTGGATTTGTAGTTCGTCCACCGGAGACCCACAATCCAGGACTTTGCTCAGGTTCTGATGCAGCTCTCCAAGCTGTGTTCTTGAACAAGAGCAGTTACGTTACTAGTAGAAACTCTAACGTTACAGGTTGACTGCAACTTCGATAATTTGCCGACGTCAATGATGTAAACAATATCAGTGATCCCTCGTAAAGTCACGTGTCCGTAACTTTCGCGGGTTTTCCGTGATGAAGGCGACAGTGGTCGCTGAAAATTCGATCCTTGTGTACCTTTTTGCGTCTTGTGTTGGGATAAAGTTCAACATTGTACTCTATTTAATAACTCATAAATGAGAATAATATATTGAGTGGCACAGGTGGCTCAGGTAATATCAAACATAACACGATTACTCACGCCCAAGTCTCTTTTTTCGTCACGCTTTTTTGACTGTGACGTTATTATGGCGTTGTTTATTGCAAGCAAGGTTGTCTCTGGTGCAAGAAAGGGCATTATACGAGCGTACTTATAGTACAGTGTCCTTGGCCTGCAGCCTGCTGCGTACTTGTCATGCTTGTAGTACGCTGCCATGTATAACTGTGAAATTTTCATGGGGATTTGTTAAATACCACGTCTGATGTGCGGTCCTCTCTATGCATGTATCATGTTACATGTACTTTTAGGAAAACTGCCAAAACTAGCCAAACCTGATGTTGCGAAAATTAACATGTGACCTTGGACCATACCTTGGTCTTTTTCGCCTATTCCTAAAGGGGTGGCGTGTATTGTTACGTTAATCTACAAACTAAGAGCCGGGTAGCATCATTGAGTAAATTATACTTTTAGTGACAGTATATCAATTTAACTAAAAGGATGACACCAAGCTTGAAAACGAACAATATATTATAACGTTGAATACAAAATATGCACAGCTCCGTGTAGCATCCCCCCTGCACTAATGGTATGATCCATTCAAAAGTTGAAGAAGACGGATGACGAGCCTCGGAGGACGGGAGCTAGCGGCCTCCTCATTTTTTAGGAGACTTTTTGAGTAATTTCTTCGGCTCTAGTGCGACAGAGAAGACAAGATGCCCCCGAAGAAGAAGAACAAGCCACAAAGGAACGGCTTCTGGGTGTACATGCAAGAGATGATCCCGGAGTTCAAGCGACAGGGCTACCAGATGCCAAACGGCATGGCAGATGTTGTCAAACTCGCCCACCCATCTTGGAAGGTACGTGAAAAGTTTTACCATAACGGTGTCCGTTACATGAAATGTTCCACTTGGATAAACCTAATAGAAATGTTATGTGTGAAGGGTATGTGAATGATTTATTTATATAGTTAACTGTTCCAGGTTTGTGTTTGCTGATTCAAAGTTGGTCGCGAATTTCTCAGAAAATTCCGCTCAGGAAATATTTTAAAGATGGCGACTGTTGTTTTTCGGGACGCCTCAGGGGCGTAGTCATTTTGCTTCCATTATTTTTTCATTGCCAGATACTGTAACTAAGCTGATTGTTTCGTTCACAGATAGATTTGAAATTGAAGGAACTTCTCTTGTATCGCCGTCTATGATGGTTGGAAAATTCAAGTTTGCAAATGAATGTATTAGACATTTGGGGAATGATGAGTTAAAATAATATATTTAGAAAGACTAAAAACATAGCATAATTTAGAAATATATAGTTGCTAGGATCAGGTGGGTAAAAAAGGAACAAAACCAATCCAAAAATAACCCCTAATGCTTTTAATCAAACCACTGCATTGATAAATGGCAAATGTGTAACAAGACAAGGACTTTCTTTCTTGAACAGTGGATGAGCATTTTGGGGATACTTTTTAACTTAAATGGAACCTGTATTGTGTTTTTAATTTTTTAAAAATCAGAAATAGATGAAGTCGGTGAATCTGAGAACCAAGAAGTTGAGTTGGTGTTGCCTTGTTTTACTGAGTTTTACCTCTTGTTTTACAGGCCCTGCCGGATAGTGAGAGGCAGGCGTATGATAGGCAGGCCAAGGCACTCAAACAGAGCGCCGCTGCTATGGGCGGTCGCCTGGACTGTATGGGCAGACCTTTAGCTGTAAGTTATTTGGCACCTGCAGTTTTAGGGTTTAAAGAAAACCCTGTTCTGTCCACCAGGCCAGGCTACCTGGGCCTTTGGGATATTCTAGGCTCATGTCATGGCACATCTAAAAAAAGTGAAAGCTGGCTTCCTTGACATGCTTTCCCCCTGGCATTTTTGCTGACAACATTCACTCTTAAGGGAAGTGAAATACATATAGATAATGATGGGGTAGGGTCTACATGGGGTAGTGATACTGCTGTAACAATTTTACACAACACAAATCACACAAGGGTAATCCTGCATAAGGTCTGTTGATTATTTGCAATGTTTCACTTCAAAAGTGTCACATGTTGTTGGTGGTAACTGGTACTAGTGTTCCTACATCTTGTATGTTTGACACACATTTTTCTCCCCCAGTGTTGGCTGTGACAGTACTAGTATATTGCTGAACTGTTGTAACGTGAGAGCTTGTCCTCTGTCCTCCAGGACCGAGTGGACACAGAAGAAGTGATGCAGAAGAGACGTCGGGAGGAGAGGAAGAGAGTTGTGCAAGCCTGGCCTCCGGGAAATGGTACATGTCTGACGTATCCTGACTTTCATGTCAATCCAATGATCTAAAATATGCAAAGTTGAAAAGTTCTGACTACATATTTAAGCAAATATCCACATACACAGAAATCTACAGACTCTGCCAGTAGAGGTTGGGATGATTAAATCAGTTTCGTCTGATTACCAGTAAATATATTTAGGTACGTCTGTCACTCTGTGTGATAATGCCTCTATCCTGTGTGTAGGTGTTGTTCAGGAGAAGTTCTTGTTGCTGAGTATCCAGTCGCTGTGTGAGCTGCCTGATAACATGGGCTACATGCCGTGTGAGATCGGAGTGGTGGAGTATTCCCTACAGGACGGTATCACACGGGAGTTCCACCGGTTCATCAAACCCGGTAAGGACAGCTTTCGACTCAACCTCCATTCACTCACTGGGCCCTTCTTCTAAACCACTGTATACAACACTGGAGTCATTTGCATTCTACTGGACATGTAGAAAACAACAGTGTATACCGTATGATCTGAGGTACCATCTACCTTTCGAAAATCCTTTCTTTTTTAAGTGATGACATGTTTTGTCTCAAAGATTATTGTTGCAAAATTGAATGATACTTTGGGTCCCGGTGTGAAATTGAATGTTACTTTGTGTTTATGAATGTTTTTTGTTCGCAGGGAAACCACCGCTGGGGTATAGATACCTGTGCCAGAGTACCAGTAAGTGGCTAATCTATGTCTTATTTTGACTCTAATTCTAAAAATCTGTTGTTATGATAGTATCTGCTTCCAGTTGTTCTTCTAGATATGAATGGTCTGTTAAAATCTCCTCCCACCACACCCTGAAGCAATTAGTATAGGACATTCAGGCAAATCCATAGACTCGGCCACCCAAAATAATACATGTGTATTCAGAAGTATTGTTTTGAGTGGCTGGGTTTATAGGTTTGAGCTGACCTTTCTTTTGATTTGGATGTGCATGTGTGTTTGTTAAATGAATGACATTTTAAATTATATTCAAGTTATCCCCTTCCTCCTCCCCAAACAAACATAGCTGCCATGGTGCCTCCTACCATTTGTGTTTTAGGTGACAACACACATCAGATCCCTGTTGAGGGGTTTGAGCTTGCTGAGGGCAACTACCACCAACTCTGGGCAGACCTCTGCAACTTTGCCAGCCCCAACGGCAGAAACTTTCCTCCACTCTACAGCCAGGTCAGTACTTTGTTAAGATGATTTATACCTGGAAATTACCAGGTGTTACCAGGGTTTTCTCCAGGACCAGTTTTTATTTCATTAAACTCTGGAAAAAAAAACAACTCTGCAATATTTTCTACCAACAGTTGACATAAGTACGACAATTGTATGACGGAAGTGACCAGACAGTAAGGTAGAGATTTGCCGTCTGGATGTACATGTAATGATTATTGATAACTGTTATGTTCCCGGGTTAGGTGACACACACTGCCATGTGTGAGTGGTGCTTGGACTGGTTGGCAGAGAGGGCTGGTAAGTAGATAACTTTACACTGTAAATTTGAGTTCAAACTAGCCTGACTACTTCACGCTTTTATCAGCCCTTTCATGGGATATGCCCCTAGAAGTCTGATGGCCTACACCATATTTCAGTTCTTGAAGGGCTGTAATTTTCTGGACATGTTTTTGTCTGTACCACATCCAGAGGAGTACAACAGGTTCCGAGTGTACGAGTTGGATGGACTAATTCAGGACTTGTACGAACACCACAGCGGCCCTCCCCCGTCCATGAGCATGATCGCCTCCATCCTGAACACTTCAGTCTTCGACTATGAGGAAGGGTCCAGGTGGGTGTTTGTTTATGTGTGTTTATGTGTTTGAGATTTACCACATTTGTGGAAGAATTGACATGACATTGACATAACTATATTCAAGATATCAACCTGGATACTTTAAGGTTTAATCCAGGCACACCTATGGATTAATACCCTCTGTGATAAGTCAGGTTAGTGTGATTGTTAACTTGCTTGAGATGTGGCTGTCCTCAAACATAGGACCTCCAGCTTAATGTCCCATCCATTATTTTCACCTGAATTGAGTGAGGAAATAGGTGTGAAGTAACCTTTTGATAAAGGACAATTATCTTGCTGACAAGGTGATAATTTTTTTCTGTATGTTTATTGGGGACCTAAAAACAATGGTTTTTGTCTTGTCATGCCTGTACATAGTTGTGAGTACCATGCCAGCAAGGAGGTGAAGCATTGTGCGCTGGGAGCAGTCAAGAGATTCTGGTGAGCTCTTCCTCTTTTTGTTCATAAAATGCTTGTAGTTGTCTATGGGATGTGATTGTGTAATAGACTGATCCAGACTGTCCATCACAATTAGCAGTCAAACCAATGATTGCCTGGTAAGTAGTGCTTTGACCATTGAGCATTTATTTCAGATATGTTCATTTTTCTGTTTTTATTTGGCATGTCTACGTTTTGATGGAGGTGGGCAGGGGCTATTGGATTTTTTTTTTTGTAAGAAAGATATTTAACAAATAATGTTGATTTTGATTGAAAATGCCACCCTTTCCCTCCTACCACAAAATAAACCACTGCGAATGTTTCATGATCTACAGTATATAAGAGTTCTTTCTGCTCCCTGGTAGTTTCTCTATCAGTGACTCCATGGCACAAGTGTACGGCCTGGAGCTGACTCCCCGCCACCTCCCCGAGAGACCTGAGAACAAGGGCCACTACACCATCCTGCCCTCTGATGCCTTTGCTCTGGACCGAAGGCCTGCATATGTACGTTTTATTTGTCTGCTCCATTTTCCTTCTGATCACTTTCAATCTATTTGAGCTTTTAAGTCTAACATAATGCCAACTCTAAACGTGAACCTGGCTAACAATCACTATACACTACATCAGGTCTCACACTACAGTTTCACTCATATTACAGTTCTACATATCTGTTGTGTCATGTGTTCTGCCTGTAGGATCCTCCATATCGGCAGAGGCCACCATCACAGCCTAGAGGACCAACCTACAACCCCCCTTCTTCCTATGGCAGAGACCAGCGCAATGGTGTTGCAGTTGCCTCATCCTCTGATGGTGCCTTCCCTGCAAGGGACATACGTGTACATGCACAAGTAAGGGACATTCGTGTAAATTCACATGTAAGGGACATACCTGTACATGCACAGGTAAGAGACATACTTGTACATGCACAGGCATGGGACATACATGGACATGTACACATCTTTAATTTAGTGTGGTTGCCTGATATGCTGAGATGCACTCACTAGTAGAACATGTACTTCTACATAAGTTAAAGGGGAGTACCTAAAACATCCAGTTGACCATTCGATGGTGTTCTCTCTGACTGACTTGACCTCCACCCCTACAGCCGAGCCATTCAGCCAGCTCCTCAAGTGTGCCTGAAACCCAAGCACTGCGGATACCTACCACTCCTGGTTAGTACACGTACCTGTATCAGTCTTAGCTGTTTTCTTACAGGACTACAGAGTTACATATATATTTTGGGGCTGTTTGTCCCTTAGTATGGCAGGATTCTGCCAGATCACCGTTGCTACCTTGACATAATGTACAATTGCGCCATGCAACATTGCCAAACATCCACAGCTACTGCGATTTTGATCTGCGGGACTGGAATGGTTGCAAAGCAGTATAGGTAAGCGGTGAAGTCTGCCATTTCTGATTGCCTTGCACCTGCAGGTTTTGTTGCCCAGCTGAGTGGTGCTGTTGTGGCAGGCCTGGGGCGCGGGCGCGGGCGCGGTGCCCTGGGACTGACACCTGAACAGATGAGGAACCTGACAACCGGCGGGAGACCCCAATCTCAGTCTGGTATGTTCAGTCTGGATGCCAGCCTTGTTAGTCACTTTCCTGCCAATTCACTGAGCTCAAAGATATGCAACTTTTTTAATATTCCATCTGACTTTTGATTTTCCAATCAGCAGAGGCCCTGCCCAGCATATGATGGGTGAATTACATGTAGCTCAGGTGGATAGAATATGTGGGGCCCAGTCTTCGTTTTACTTTTAGCTTTCAACATTTGTTGGAGCCATGATTTACAACAAAGCCCTCTAGATCTTCACCTTCTCCCAGCTGCTAAACCCTGTACGGTGTACCCAATAAAGGATTGTTAGCCAAAATGGCTTATAGTAGTTCAGTGTGCATAGTACTTCAGTATGCTGAAGGTACATGTAAGTTCCAATCTTTGTTGCCCGCCACAGTTGGAGGTCTGCAGCAGCAGATGGCCGGCCTGACTGTTCATACTCAGCCCATCGGCCAGGAGACATTTGATTGACGCAGAGTACCCAACAACACCAGTCTGTCTACATTCAACCAAACGGTGGAGAAACCTTTGAAAGTTTGGACTACGGGACAACGCTCCAGCCTGATTGTCCACTTTAATGGACAAGCCAGGAAACATTTAACTGACATAGACAACAGAACAACACTCGTCTGACTGTCCACTCTGACTCACGTGGACTGCATTCCATAAAACATTCCAGCTTCCAACACTCTACCTTTTTATTTGTCCATATTTCATATTTCTGCAGTTATAAAAGGAACAACCGCTCTCAAAAGTTCCAGGATACAGTATACAGCCTTACCTATCTCAGCAATGGCTCAGTTGATCATTTTTTGTTTTTTTTTTACAAAGGACTTTTTTTTTACAAAGAGTTCAGATACTAGTAAAGTAGTAGTTGAAACTAATCATGTTTACCTACCTGTTGTGTAAGTGAAGCACCTTAAGTAAAAATCATTTTGATAATGTGTGATGATCTTCTTGTTTGTGTATGAGTAGACCGTCAGTGCCTTGTCCTACTGAATGCTCGTTACACCCAATAACTGTTTCAAAATAAATCACTTGTTTCTGTTGCTCTCTGTTGTCACATGGTGGGATTTTTGCTGATACATGTATAAAAGACTCATTACTATTGTTTGGGGTGGCTGAGTGGGTGGGATGTGATTTTGACAGATGATCGATCAGGATGAGCAGCTAAGGATGTAGTTACCACATCCATATCTGCTTACAAAATATAGTAGTTGACAACAAGAAATCAATAGAAACTAACTGGCAATCGTGATAGTGATCCAGACCTGTAAACATGTACCATTGTTCCCATGGCCATCTATCTATAAATATTACTCTTCAAAGCATACAGTATATCATTCATTTCATCAATCTTTATTCATTAATGTATTGTGGTGCTTTCCAGTAAATGGTCGAACCCTTACAAAAGTAATATACGTTTGTCGTATAAATAGAATTCAAGAAGTCCGTGGGATAGCATGTTTCATATTCTAGATGGTGCAGGTGGCGCTTTTCGTTTCTTGGGTGGTGATGCTGTGGTGGTTGTGTCCGCAGCCATACACTCATCATATGAAGGTGGAGCTGTGGAGAAAGCAACAGAGATACTGTAAGTTATCTAGCTTTCACTGTGGTTTTATTTCATGGTAGGGGGAAAGAGAGGTTTTGGATGATCCATTATTTTGTTGGTAGCACTGATACATACTGAAAAGCTGGTGTGTTACGCTGAAGGGCGGTTATACCGGCTATACCGATACCGATACAGATACATAGGAAGACGTATTGTGAATGTTAAAACAAACGTAATGTAAGATGTAGGAAATGAAGTTAAATGTTTTTTTTTATTATTTCTTGTTCCTTGGCCAGGAGGATATAGGATTTTTGCTTCTGTCCGTCATGAGCTGCTGCTTATAGGCCGATCCCAAAATCCTGCCCACCTCCACCAAAACGTAGAAATGCAAAATGAAATGTTTAATGGCCTTAATGTTGTTCTCTCATTGGTGGAGTCACTGATTTTCGTTTTCCCATTGGCTGATTTTTCTAATTATGATGGACAGTGAGGATCGGTCTATTGAAGTTTTAGTCCACATCACCTTTTAACAACCTTGCCACCCTTTCATGTTCAATCCTGCTCTCCACTCACGTTCCTCTGCCTCAGCAGGCTGTGCAGCTGCGCCCTCTGGCGATCCCCACCGCGTGTCGCGAGACAGACTGCTCCTATCAGACGTCCAGCTAGTAGCCCCAGGGGTGGGGAGACTTGTGTTGGAAGAGAGAGGGGACATCCCCCGTGGGCTGCGGAAGCTTGTATTGGAGGGTAGAGGAGATGGGATGTCTGTTAGCTGACCGGGGAAGCCCATGTCATCGGGGAAGTTGGAAATTCTCAGTGGAATGTAAACGTCCAAGTCGTATCTGGGGTCGGATGCCTTCGCTGAAACCTGAAGTGGTAAAAATGTAATAAAGGATGAACAGTCATGGCATGAATGATTTTCGCATTTCATTGGTAGTGAGAAATCCTTGAACATGGCAACATTTACGGCCGTGTACGGAATGGTAATAAACAGATGGCACTGTAAGGAGACAACAATGTTGAAGCATGGACATTTTATCTGTATATGATGTTCTTGATTGATGTGAAGACATAATAAACTGGGCCGCATTGCGACTTTCTAACCTTTAGTTCATAATCCACGGAGATAAGTTTGCTGTTCTTCAGCGTGACGGGAGTATCTATGGGTATGGCCAGCGGCTCGGTCCACTGCATGTTCTGCCTGCGGTCCACGCCCCGGCCCCGCGTACTCACCACCACGTCTGCCACCTGCTTCTTCTGCAGCTTCCGACTCCCCTTCCTCTTCAGCTTCCCTCGGTAAATAATGTCCTAGAGATACAAGCAATTTTTTTTTCATATATGTACCTCTGGGAAGTATCAGAGGTTTTGTGAATTTACTGGCACAACTAAAGAGATGGTTTCGCGTACTACAACGAGCCTAGGACAGAAACCTTGCAGGCTGAGTGGCCAGAAGTGCACAAACCTAACTTGTGAGTCAAAATGATGGCATTAAAAACCGAGCCCCGAGCTTCCAGGGTACGCCCAGACCTACCCGGGTGAGAGTAGCCTTGGTGTGTGTGATTCTGCAGCCGCACTGGTTCCGTATGTGCACGGTGAGCTGCACCTGGTCCCCCGGGCCGTACACGCCGCGGTCCGTCCGCGCCTCCAGCTCCACCGACCTGGACACCAGCCCGCAGTACCGAGTCGTCTGCTTGTCTTTGGAAGCCACGGATGGCGTCTGGCATGCGGTAGTATAAATATAGATATGTATGTTAGCAGATGATATTCATGTACATTGTAATATTAATGTAAAATCTGTAACGGTTATGGCTTTCATGGATTATGGTAATCTGAAGGTGACCATATGGAGAGATATGTTTGCACATATTAGCAGGTAGGCCCTGATTGGTTAGTGGGAGTGCCAATCAGGTGAAGGACGGCTTCCTCTGCTGTCTTCTCGATCTCTGATTGGTCGAAACGCTAATTGTCCTAATTGTGATTAACAGGGTCGTTTAACTTCAATCATAGATAACCGTTTTGTTTTTGACGGAAACAGCCTCGTTGCTGTACCTACCCGATATCCTCTGTCCGTACTCGGATCACAGACGTCCTGTACCGCGAACTGTGTCTGTGACACGTAGTTAGACTTGTTCCACGGCCTCTCTATAACGCCTTGCACCTTGTACTTTATTGTACCGAACTCGCCCTTGAATGTCGGAGGGACGTCTGTTGGGAGGGTGCACTCAAACGGGAAGGAATGTGCACCTTTCTTTAGGGACGATCCCAGCGGACCCAGTAGACTTTTGCTGAAGGCTGAAAGAGCGAGGAAGTATACCGCATTATCTCCAACATTTACTAGCAATAAAGCGGAGATTTTAGACCTCCGAAGTGTATGGGGTTTTTATGAATATATTGGGACTGTCGCTAAGGGGATTGTATGGCGTAATCTGATATGGTATCACATGCAGTCAACCACTTCTTGAATTTCTACACGTACCACCCACTTACTTCCATACGGTGCTTAACTGTACTTACATAATATCCAACGTTTGTGTACATCATAGTCGTGCCAGTAGATCAGAAACCCCTTTAACTATAGTTCTAGTAGTCATTACCTCCTGCTGCACTGAAAATTGTCTTGGTCTCTTCAAGATAGACCTCCGTTCCCGCCATTTTGGGCATGTCTGTCCAGGTCAGCTCGTCCCATTCCACCGATGCCTGCCCCTGGAAGATCACTTTGATCGCTGCAGACACGAAGCGGTAGTATTAGAACTGAATACAAGTGACAACCTCATCCTTCGCGAATTGTGGAATCTGATAACCCAAAACATTAAAGAAAGTCATTGATTTTGGCCATTATTACATTACAAGTTGAACTTAACTTATTACACAATATTGACAGCGTATGAATGCAGCTAAGTTGTGTCGGTAGAAAGAAAAAGAGAGGATCCCAATCTACCGACCCTAGTTGAAGTGGAGCGCCGATGACGACCTTACTTGCCTTTGAGCTTCATACTTTGGTTCAGCTCCAACTTGACCTCCCCACCGACCACTTCTCCCGGGTGATACACGGGCGGCAGACGGTCCATCACCACCTCGAAGGTCTGCATGTTTCCAATGGTGGTCATGGTGTCGACTGGAATAAGTAGATGATAAACTTAACAAAGAATTGAATCTACTGCTATTCATCAGCAAACATACCACAAGCTTTCTTACAAAAGACTCCAGCGTTTGGGCTGTTTTGAAATATTGTCCCGTATGTACAAGGCATGGATTGTTATTTTCCAATACGTACTTCAATTTGCTATTTGAATTCATTGAGAGAAAGCCTGATATCGAAGATGAAAGATAGACGAAAGAAAAGATGAAAGATAGATGAAAGAAAATGTATGTAACATTTTATAATGAATTACACATATCAAAATATTTGGGAGAAATACAACCAAATCGTGATACATGTATTTATCTTCTATAAATTCTGGGCAAAATGGACAAACCCTTGTTGAACAGATATATGCATAAATATGTATACTTTTTGGAATCTCCCTGTTTCCATATCCAATTTATGATAGCCTTCGTGATTCCTTTACGGACGCCAAGGCTCTTAATCTTTTACATGACATGTGACGTGGTTGGGTGTGCCATTAAGGCCGGGAGTGAGTCTATCGTGAGTCATATACGTGTGCAGCTTTAGTCATGTCTGGCCTCGAAAGGTGAAAGTGTACGAATTGGTGTGAAGGTCTGACACTTGCATAGACAACGATTTCTACAGCTCATTAAAACACTGTCCTTACGTACAAATTTCTGATTACGCAACGGTAGTTGCTAATCGAAACCGGTTATTGAACACAGTGTACATGTATCTACAGGTCGCCTGTTTTCTTTAGCCTAGTAGCCATTCTTACAGGTCGGCTTGGGGTATTTTACCGGCCCCAGCGAACTGATGGCTACTGATGTATGACATCAGTATAGTATTTTTGTTGACGCCACAAAACAACAACACATTGGCCAAATTGTGTCTGAGTTTACAATAGTTAACAGATAAATGATACTGTAAAAGAATCGCAATGAGATCAAATAATATATACCAGTGGTCAGAACCAACCTGGACTGAAGTACAAGCGGAAGGATGGGAGTTGCAGAACTTGGTACCAGGCCAACCGTACGCGTCTCCTTGATTAACTTCACTCCAAACCGCAAGTTCGGCGGTCAACATATTTCAGGAACGACCAACATTTTGCGAAAGACACATATGAGACCCTGCTGTCAAAGACCACATAGCCACTGCTAACTGACATATTTATGAATCTTAATTCACAAGAAAACGTCGTCCTTGTGGAATGTTTATTGTAAAAATAGATCTACACTCCAACGTTCCTTGCAAAAATACCGAAGACCTTGCCTCTGTATAGCTCATAGTGCCCGCACTACCTCTTTGGTTGATTCAGGAAAATTCTTGTTGTGCTAAGGGAGCTTGGATGAGCCACAGAAGTGACCTGACCGGTTGGGACTGTTGACTCGGGGTGCCCTGAGGCATGCCTTCATACGTCATCACAAACATCGCACTGCAGTGGAGGAAATAGCTGTGAACTAGTCTAACTACATCGCTTCTAGCAGCCCTTCCATTGGTCAAGCCCCTAGCTGTCTACATCAAGTTTCCAGTAGCCCTGCCACTGCGGGCACTGGTCAGGCCCTAGAAGCTTGTTGTCCTTGATGTCCAAAACCTCTAAGTCTGGGGAATCGCTATTTTAAGGAAATTCGTAGCAAATCTGACAGTATGAGGGGGCTTGGGAACATCTTCTAATCCTCTCGATCTATGCATACCTCGTTAATTAGACCACAGACATCATTATGTGGATAACATTTACGCGCATCAGTTTTCGTCCTTTAGGCCACAGCAAGTAATTTTTATGGATGACATCAGCGCGCGCATTAATTTTCGTCTGATTTTGGAAGAAAAAAAAGAAGAAATTTTGTTGCCTTCTGACAGTGGTCAACATGCCGAAAATGGGCAAAGATGTCTGTTGCCATGCCGGAAGGTGGATACCAGATAACTATGAAGAGAGGAGACAAGACAAGGCTCTGATTTAATGTTTTGTTTCTTACTTTGATGCAGTGATGTATTTAATTCCTTTTGTATGTGATGCTGGCTGTGTATATGTGATGTTCCCACTGAATCAAAACCATGATTGATTCAAAATTTTAAATTGTAGGAACCTTGTTTTTTCGGCGCGCCTTGTTTTGTTTTCGCCCGCTCGCATTAGATTTGGAGTCTGCGGAGGATGTCATCCATAAAATTTACTTGCTGTGGCCTTAGGTCTCCTCGAGACCTACTCACCTACCAAATTCCATGACAATCCATCCATCATCCATAGCTTCTTGACGTACCGTGCTAAACTGACATACACACATACACACATACATTCACACAAACGCTTCCTATTAAAAACCTATGGCGAAGGTAGTAACAACATCGCGTGTTGGTTGTTGTAGATACTAGTAGTTGAATGGCTTTTGCACCATGTACAGCAAAGGTTATGTCTCAACTGCCCTGATTTTCGCGTGATCACTATCAGTGTATTGTTGACCTTTGTTCAACCGTTACGTGACGCTAGTGTCTGGGAACATACCATAACTACCATGTTGGGAGGGTGGACAGTTATATATGTTACAAATATATGCTTCCATGTTTCGTTTTATTTGGTAAGAAAATTCTACGTTAAACGTTGTGTCTTGCAGTCGATTTTAATGAGCCGGTCGCTTGATTGTTAAGTCGAGTAATCAAGCCACAAATTGTTTGGACTTCAAAATTTAAATAAAAACTACTTTTTAGAATCGACTATTCCAGATAAGGATTTGCATGCTGCCTGACATACGAGTCACATGCACGCACACCTGAGTTGTGAAGACACAGATATCAGTATACACGAGTTAGTACCTGTTACGTCCACGGTGTTATGTCGATCATGAGTGTTTTGCTACCGGCAGTCGACTGGCTATGGAGCCTCCAGACGTTACTAGTTGCCGTCGTGGTCATCGTCACGACAGCGATGTGGAAGCGGTCAGCAACAACCCTGCCGCCCGGGCCGAGGGGACTGCCACTGGTCGGCAACTTGTTCAGCATGAGCAAAGTCAGTGTAACCTCTGTGATCTCTGCTTACGTGAAGTGGAGGTTCATGTACCTCTGTTTAGCTTCTATTTAGAACAATACGTAGTAGTGCGTAAAAATTGAAAAGTGTTATAAATTTGTCCAAAATGTGAAATTATGTGGACGATCCTGAATTATTAAAAAAACTGGGGCTGATTGATTTATAACTGAGAGAAAATTGGTCAAACAGAGTGCAGAGACAATAGAGTACTGTATAGCGTTCCTGCACAGTTTAATAGGCAGTGAGAAAAGACGGCAGAGGCACAAGTATAAAGATACCAAAATACACAGCGTCCAGAGTATCTGTATCTTCCCATTATGATTGATATTTCCTCCCAAATTTCTTCCTTTCATATGTGTTTATGCGTAGTCACATAATTTCACATTTGTTAAAGTTGTTCCGCCAAAAACCCACAAAAGTCACATTTGTACCCGTGGTAGGATAGCTTCGTGGAATCAGCATGATTTGTAAACTCACGTTTAGTAACGTTAAATTTTGTCACAACGAAGTTGGCAAACAACGGCAAACTGGGTATGTTCAATTGCTACCTTACCTACCCTGACAATATATACTAATCCCGTTTGGCCTTAAAACTGTGACATTATTGCTTTGATTTATCTGGTTTCTAACTATTTGCAGATTGCGTCAAGCCATGACACTTTAGATATGTTTTCAACCCGGCAGGATATCCCAGTGGTTTTCCAGGAGTGGTCTAAGAAGTACGGGGACGTCTTCACCGTTTACGCGTTCAGCCAGCCGAGAGTTGTTCTGAACGGTTTCAGCGCCATCCGCGAGGCTCTGGTGACGAACGCGGACGTTTTCTCCAGCCGGCCGCCCGTCCCTGTCCTGGGGTCGCCGGACCAGAGTGCAAAAGGTAAGACTAATTATAAGAGTTCAGAAACAGGTCAGCCGTAGCTCAACCGTAGAAACTAAGGGGGTTCATTCAAAGACGGGACATCTGAACCAAATATAGTAAATTTTTTGTTGTTAGTTTCGGGTTCCATGTCACAAACTTGGAACAGGCCATGTTTTATAATATGCGTTATGATTATGATTCAGTCTTAGACTGTTCTGTAAGACACACTCATAAGATCGAGGGTCAGTTAAATATCCAGTGCACATACCTGTTGATCACCATGCGCGCGACTGACCTGATTTGATGTCCAACCAGTCATTCTCACCTCTCGTCTTGAAAACTGCATGAAAATGGCCCCTTTTTTCATGCAATTTATGATAAACGATAAAACTATTTCTTCAAATATGGAGGGCAAAATATTTGGAGAACATTTTCAATTTTTCTAATTTATTGATTTTTCTTAAGGATTGCTCTTCGAACCGTACACTCCTCGATACAAAGAGCACAAGAAGTTCACCATGTCTGCCCTCCGCGACTTCGGGGTCGGACAAGAGGAGTATGGAGGGGAAGATTCTGGAAGAAGCCCAAGCACTCAGCGATGTCATCTCAAAGAAAGAAAACCAGGCCTTCTGCATCTCTAGGCTGTTCAAGAACGCGAGTTGCAATGTCATCTCCTCTCTCGTCTTCGGCTCTCGCTACGAGTACGATGATCCCAAGGGGAAAGAGCTTTTACAGATGATCCAAGAGACGTTCAGTATCAAGCGCCATCAGATGCTGCCGATTATCTTTCCGGCGGCCAGAATCATTCCTAGTTTGAAGAAGGCTTCCGAAGGGTTTCTCGACAACCAGCTGAAGCTGAGGGCACACATCCGAGAGCAAATAGCGAAGCACAAGGAAACGTTTGACCCGAATGACATCAGGGACTTTTTGGACGCATTTCTTCTGGAGACTCAAAAGAGAGAGGGAGACGAGAATTCGACCTTCACCAAAGAGCAACATGTAGAAGTAAGTAAAGACAAACTAACTAACTAACTAACTAACGAGTAACTTTGAAAAATTTAATGTAAATTCAACGGCATACATTTTAAACCGGTATTATGGGAAAATGGCTATTTACAGCGGCCCGTTTGTTAACACATTTAGGACAACAGAGCAAGCAGACAAAGATCTAGATTACAACATAGACGATGATGCCACTGTACAAAGTATCTTGTTGCACAAACGGAATATTGAATGCTGTTTCTCTTTCCAAAGATCGTCCGCCAGCTGTTCTTGGCGGGGACTGATACCACAGCGAACACCTTACACTGGGCCGTGCTGTTCATGATCCTCCACCCGGACATCCAGCAGAAAGTACAGCAGGAGATAGACAGCGTGCTGGGACCCGACCAGGACCCCTCCATGGACCATCGCAGCCAGGTAAAGGCACAGTACTTAGTGCCGTGCGACGTTACGCAAGGCTATGGTACATGTAGAGCCGGCAGAGGACATTCTTCTGACAGTCGTGGATTTCTTGCAGCGGCGACAGGAAATGTTGTCGTATATCCGTGTTGATGGTCGTCTCTGACTTGTCAAAGTTTCGTTGAATTTTTTTTTTTACAAAAGTCGATCGTAATACATGACTACTGATGACAAGGTGATAAAGTTTAAATATTCCCTTTTCCGGTATAGATGCCCTACACAGAGGCCACCTTAAGTGAAATAAGTAGGATGGCAGCAACCGCTCCAATGGCAACCCGGCACTTCACCACCGGTGACGTATTCTTCAGAGGTTACCACATTCCCAAGGTAGGTCAGGATGTAACGCTGCAAAGTTGCTCCCATATCTCTGTGTTTCATATAGTTTTAGTCATGTCGAACAAGGGTCCTGCTCACACAAACATGACAAAATACTACCTGTATGAAAATAGGTCACCAGGTCAATTTAAGACAATGGCGATATGTTCAAATAAGCGTTGAAATTTTCTGAACACTTCAATGGTTACGTTGATGAAGGTTAGACATCCAGGTAAACGATACTCGTAAGAAAATTCAAACTCTACTACTGGATCAGTTGACGGATTTATTTCCGGACGTTTGAACAGGTTTTTCTAGTTCTAACTCCTGTACATTGAGTGAACCGTTCTTTTACATGATAAAGCTTCTTACCGACCTTGTTGTTTAACCGGTTTTTCTAGTTACTTGTATATAAGAGTGAATCGGTTCTCTGTTCATTTGTGACGCTGAAGAAGAGTGATGGATGTCACTCGAAACGTCCGGAAATAAATCCGTTAACTGATCCAGTAGTAGAGTTTTAATTTTCTTACGAACTTCAATGGTTACTTTGCACGATTTTTGTGCAGGTAGACTATTCAAGTAAATAGGCTTTGAGATATCAAGATAAGAAATCTGGCGTTTCTTCTTGCTAATGTTTTGTTTTCAATATACAAGTTTCATTCGAGCTGAGTCACGTAGACTTACGCCGTGAATGAATTGTTTCCTTATAGAAATAGTCACATACAACTGCACCGTAAACATACAACGTAAGTCAAAAGTTCATTAAACATTGATAGCAAAAACCTTAATATGGAGTTCACCTTCCATCCGAGTACAACAAATAGAGTAACTCTAGTTCGACAGAATATATTATCCTAATTCCCCTCAGGGTACCAGAGTGGAGGTGAACCTCTGGTCGGTGCTGTACGACCCACAGCTCTGGCCCGAACCAAACAAGTTTGACCCGACCCGTTTCCTGGACGACTCCGGCAAGTTTTCTAGGAGGGAGGAAATGATCACGTTTTCTATGGGTGAGTAGAGGCCTGTATAGGCGTTTGCACTCACGTGACTATGACGTAAGTGTTGTCCACCAAGCTGGAAGTTGCCAGGTAAATTTTAATTGTGTAGTATGTGATTATCTTATGGTGACTTGCCCCGCCTTCTCTGACAAGTTGTTAGAAAGCGGCATCTGGGATGGTCTCGCGTCACGAGCCGGTATGGAAAACCGCCTAACATGCCACCGCGGCTCGCGGCACTGGCACGAGCGGCGGTTCTATATAATATGCCGTCAAACCAAGATGGCGTCGACCACCCACGGGATTTTTTCCTGCTATTGACAGGCCGTAGACTGTCAGTACATGGATTATCCCAGCTACTGACATGCTGTACATAGCAAGAATATTTAGTTATCGGAATCATAGAAACAAAACAATAAATGCCTGTATCACAAGGCCCTGGTCTCCATACACGAGTTGGGCTAACTAGACCATCTGAGATAACATTAACGGAAGGGGTCCTTATTGCCTAGTCGGGCTGGAGTCCAAAGTCCGGCATAGTTAAGTCATAATAAAAACTGCCACGAGAGGCTGAAATTCAAAATGCTGTCTATTTGGCCCT